>NW_006922300.1:325775-332321 GCF_000298275.1 Orycteropus afer afer | reverse complement strand
AAAAAGAGTTCCTGTAAGATGGCGGAATAGGCAGAAAGACTGCACAGACCCTCTTCATCAAAGAAAAGGGGAACCAATGAACACAAATACAGAAGATAATCCTGGACCCCTGAGCCTTGAAGGGAAGGATACAGAAGTGGGTTAAACTCCAACTAGTAGAAGAATTTGCATGAAAACACCAAAAAAGAGACATATGGAGCTGCAGTCTGGCCACGATCCTGGAGGCACAGACAGCTTGGACATTGCCGAGTGGTAGTAGGACCTAAGAATTAACCTAAAAATCAGCCCTGCTACCCAGGGCCTGCAAAGAGGACGGCTCTGGTGGCTGGTGAATAAAAGGAGAAGCAGCAAAGAGGAAGGTGGGCTGAGCTGTGCACTTTTGCCTGTCCAGAGGGTACATCCATTTTGAAAGTTTACAAGTGGCTTGACCATTTTGGATATTTAAAGCAACAGTGTTCTCTCAGATTCCAGGGGCTTAAGAACAGGCTCCACTTGCCAGGAACCCCAAGGGCTTCCAGACCCAGATGCCTGGAAAGATGGTTATTCAATTATTATTTTTGTCTAACTGAGTGGAAGACAGCAACAGTCCCCATACAGCACAACTAGACCCACACCTCCTGCAGCTTCACTTACTGAATGAGAGCCACCACTTCCTTCTCCACCAACAGGCCAACGATAAACAACCACCAAGAAGAGCCTGACTCACCCTTAGCTGCTCTTCACAGTTAACAGGGACCTAAATATATCAACGCCATGATGTCTCAGAGACAACAGAGCATCAGAGTCCACACTAAGAAGCAAGATAAAGCAGGAGAAACAAGGGACCAGGATACAGACCCAGAACACATCCCTGAGGAAGAAGCAGCACTGGAACTCTTTGATAAGAAATTCAAAAGAACTATATTTAGGTATCTTCAAAGGATTGAGAGATAGACCAAGGAATACACAGACAAAACCCCAGAAGAATTTTGGAAGAAAATACAAGAACAAAATGAAACAACAAATGAAAAAATTATAAATGATTCTAAATCTACAGATAGAAATTCAGAAGATGAATACTAAATCATCAGAAATAGATAATGTGTAAATGACCATCTAAAGAAATCCCTGGGGGGTGTGCACGCTGCTAACCAAGTGACTGGAAGGCCAAGTCCCCCCGGAGGTACCTAGAAGAACAGCCTGACAAGCCATGTCTGAAAAGCACTGGCAGCTCTGTGGAGCGCAGTCCACTTGCACATCCATGAGGGCGCCGGGGCTCGAAGTGGACCTGACAACAACTGTTTTTCACCAACATTTCGAGGAGACAAATGGGAGGGTGATCTGTGATCATAACAGAATGGGGAAGCCGACAGGAAGGCCCTTGCTTGACCCCTACAGTTCATCCCTCCCCAAACTGGGCAGCAGGAAGTTGGGGAATTCCTGAAGTCTGAAAGGGGTGTCCATCAATATTTCAAACTGCAGCCTGGACGGCTCTGGGCTGGAAAGCGTCAGCCTGGTCACCACACGAATCTCCAGGCAACACCACCCCTCGTGTTTCGTGAGGAAACTCTGGAACTCCACTTGTCCCGTTGTGACAGTAAAATAAAACCAAGAAAATAAGCTGAAACTCCAAAGTCACTCGGGCTTCTATGCAAGCTAACCCCTTGCACCAGTTCAATTGTTTTGCTTATTTTCATTTAAAGATGTCTCTTTTTATGAGTTATATCCTGGCTCAGGTCTATGTTTAATAATGTCACATTCCAACTCCCCCTAAGGAGTTTTCCTAAGGAAAACAAAGCGATTTTCCGACACAACAAGTGTTTTACAAGCGAAACAGTTGTCTAGCTGCCCCCCCCCCAACCAACTACATTCAGCTTTCTTAGGTCGATATTTACCATCCAACTCAGTATCCTGGAATCAAAGGTTCCCGCCCCCTTCACAGCAAAGATACACACTGTGCTGGTACTGAAGCAGCATATGCACGTCAGACACTCAACATTAGAAAAGCAACAGAAGAGTTCACTCAACACGTAGCAGCTTCTATCTAAACATATCCACATGTGTATGTTTCCACAGTTGGACTTTATTCCTCCTGTAAACACAAACCAAACCCACTGCCACTGAGTCGACTTCAACTCACAGCAACCCCCAATGGGTTTCCGAGACGGTCAATCTTTATTGAAGCAGACTGCCTCATCTTTCTTCCACGGTGCAGCTGGTGGGTTCGAACCACAGACCTTTTGGTTAGCAGCCAAATGCCTTACCCACTGCACCACCAGAGCTCCTTTTATTCGTCCTATCAAGCCAAAAAACCAAACACCCTGCTGTCGAGTCAGACCCGACTCATAGTGACCCCTCCTTGGGTTTCCGAGGCGGTATCACTACACAAGAAATTGCCCAACTTTCCTTCCGAGGAGTGGCTGGTGGGTTGGAACCACCAGCCTTCTGGTTAGCAGTCAAATGCCTTAGGCACTAGGCCACCAGACCTCCTCCTATTGTACAGTCATAAATATTTTAAAAGCCTATTGTTGTTGTTGTTATGTGCCGTGGAGTTGGGCCCGACTCATAGCGACCCCTCCTTGGGTTTCCGAGGCAGTATCACTACGGAAGTAGATTGCCCAACCTTCCTTCCGAGGAGTGGCTGGTGGGTTTGAACCCCCAGCCTTCTGGTCAGCAGTCAAGTAAGTGCCTTAGGCACTATGCTACCAAAAGCCTAGCTGATGACAATTGCATACAAGAACACATCAAATAAATTGCTTAAACAGATACTTGAAGTCAGTAAACCTTGAGGCTTGTGCAAAGTGTATTTGGTTTGTCCCTCCTATTGGAGAAAGCGGAGGCTCAGAAACACAATAGGAGAGAAATTCCAAAACTTTGGAAGGACCCAGCAGCTTCTGACCTTCTTGGGTGGGCATCACTCTCCAGCTTGACATTCAATGTAAGTGTCGAAGGCTGGGAAGTTGCCGTGAGGTGGCCCCAAAATACACACTTCCATCATATGTCCCAGCATCAGAAACACTGCCATCATTGGGAGGGCACAGCAAAGACCATTGCTCAAAGAGGGACAAATACCATGTAAGTCTGTTATTATAAAAAGTCACGGAAAGGTTTACACAAGGAAGGGAATTTTCTTGGTTACCGGGGGGTGGGGAGGGAGGCAGAATTGCTGGCTAGTAAAGATTTGGTGTTGATTTGGGTGAAGGGAAAGGCAATATAACAAAAGCATGTGACCAGCACAATATCAATATGGAAGAAGAAGACGTGGAGAAGTGCCTAAGAGGTACAGACAGTAAGGTAAACACTATTGCAGACCCAACACTCCACTGTCAGTAACGATGGACACGAACCCATGGGTGGGTACGTAGGTGGACAGGCAAGAAGAACAGGTATGGGCAGGTGAATGGCAAAATACCCATGACCACTCACCGGCTGGGCACACGATGTTCCTACGTGTGTATTTCTTTGTGGTCTAAAAATAGCCACATGCACTATAAAGCTAACAGGGGACAAAATCAGGATAACTTCTTAGCCACAACTAAGCACCTTGAGAGAGCAAGTCACTGGGCCTGTGGGCTCAGGACCATGGTCGCAGGGGACATCAAGCTCAATCGGCACAACACAGTACACGATAATGTTGTTCTACGTCCTACTTCACTGAGTAGTGATTTGTGTCTTCAAAGCTTGCGAGCAGTCATCTGAGATGCAACTCTTGGTCTCTCCTCGTCTTTCCTCTCCTGTGAACTTCAGCCTATACGACCCTGAGACCAGAAAAACTGGATGGTGCCTGGCTATCAATGCGCACCACTCAGAAAGGGATCAAAATGGGAGATCCTGGATAGAGTGGGAGAACAAAATGTGGAACAAAATTCAAAAACATAGGAAAGACCAGGATTACTGGTCAGAAACAGGCTGGTGAAACCTCCAAGACTATGGCCCCCCGTCACCCTTCGGGCCTGGGGTTGAACTTATTCCTGTGGCTTAACTCTCAGCCAAATAATAGACAGGTCTACCAGCTGAACACCCCCACTAGGGCGATGCACTCCTTAGAACAATCAAGCATAGGAGATGAGAAGGGCAGTGTTTGCTCAGGGAGAAAGGAAGGGAGGCAGGAACGCATAGGCAAGAAGGACACAGGGAAAGGGGAACCACAGGGAGGAAGTGGGAGGTAAGCTGTTACACTGTGGGGAATGGAACCAATGTCACAAAATAAAATGCATATGAACTGTTGAATGGAAAATGAATCTGCTTTGTACGATTTCACCCAAATCACAATACAAACTTATTTTAAAAATAAATAAAACAAAAGACGGCTCTGTGTCTTCTCACCCATTTCATCACAGGATGAAACAGAATGGAAACATGACATTTTGGGTTACACAGAGGCCATACAATATTCTTCCTTTTATGCTTGACTTATTTCACTCAGCATCACGTCTTCAAGCTCCATCCATACTGAGGAGTATCCCATTGTATGTATGGACAACACTTTGTTTATCCATTTATCAACTACGATTGTATTGTTCTTCAATGACCACCTCCTATATATGTTGAGCATACAACGGTACTCAAAACACTCACTGCCATTGAGTCAATTCCGACTCATAGTGACCCCTCCGTGGGTTTCTTAGGTGTTATCTTTACGAAAGTAGATTGCCCAGTCTCCCTTCCGAGGAGTGGCTGGTGGGTTTGAACCACTGGCCTTCTGGTTAGCAGTCAAATGCCTTAGGCACTACGCCCCCAGAGCTCCCATATAATGGTATAGTATAATATACATATGTGACCTATAACATGTATGTCCTGATAGTCATAATAAACACCTGCCTGTTGCTGGCTTATGTATGCTCTGAACTGTGCTTTCTATCTAAAATGCTTGCCATACAATAGTGTGTGCTTCGACTCGTAGGCAGCAGCTTTCAATCTCGTGTATTGTGTGGCTTTTGAGTATTGCAGCATTATCTCTCTGTTTGATTTTCTTTCAAAAATATATGACTGTGAAGTGCACCATGGTTCCCAAATGCAGCACAACCAGTGCTTGGGACACAGCTGCAGCGAGAGGCCTAGAAGGACGGACCTGCAAGTGAAACCAAAGGGCATCAAACAACACACAGGTGGAAAATCAGCAGGTGCACTGAACAACCACAATGGTCCTCAGAAACAGGGGCAACAGCTGCGAACGTGCTGGCTGCACTGCAGGCTCCATGGCTAGCTATGGGAGTGTGCGAGGGACCGAAATCAGGTGTGGCGAAATTGCTCATGGTGGCTGGAAGGAGGACCAAACCAACCGTGAGCCCCTCTTCGCACCCTGACGATCACTGCTAAGCTTCCCTAATGACTGACTTCGGGACCTGGGCTGAATAACAAATTGAGGTCATTTGGGAGTAATCTGTACCTGGACTCTCACCAGAGGAACGAAAACTCATAGAGACAGAGGATAAAAAGTCCAGAGTTACTTTTGACTGAGGTATCTCGCCTAGGTGTGAACACAGTTGTCCCTCACACTCTGAGACAGAGAGTCAATGAATGAAGCTGAGAAAACCACTGTAGCAGAAGCATTGTTGTCCTGGTAGTTGTGGCCTAATGTCTTCAAGCTTTCAACGATATTGCATCAGAGCATCTGTAGCTGTGACTGAGAAGTGGATGTTAAGTAAAGACACGTGCAGTTGTCTCGCGTTCATGCATTTTTAAAAGCTTCTGTGTAACAGACCGGGAGGATTGGCCACTCAGAAGCAAAGGGTCCTCTCAGCACAAAGCCCTCTGCCCGGTCAGTGAAGGACCCGCTAATCTCACACTCTCACGCCGCCCTGGTCATGGTCATTGCAGAGTGGCGGGCAATTGGAAAACAAGCAATTCATGCGAACCAGGAAGGAAGGGCCCTCCAGTGTGGAGGTGCTGACCTTCTTAATGGTTATCGCGTTCTTTTCTACTGCAGGCTCTTGTCAAATACTGTGACTCTGGTCACATGGTCGTCAAGGCCATGGGCATTTCTTGTTCTAGGGCACCTAAGCTCCTATCTTAAGTGCCTGAGCAGGCTCCTCTGACAAGTGTTTTCAGTACCGGCCTTCTCCAAGATCAGGCTTCGGAATAATAACAAGGGTCTTTCCAGGCGACCGTCTTTGGCTGAGGGCTGCTGGTAGTGCCCAGCTTTGCCCTCTTGGCCTGGCTTCTGTGACCCACTGCCTGGCACACAAATAAAAGGGAGGATGTCAGGAGTAAGCAAGCATGATGAGAATGCTCCTCCAATTTCCAAAACGGCTCAGCAGGGTCACAGGAGGTACCCCGTGGCTTCATTAAATGTCATTAACTTAAATATGTTTTGCTCTAAAGGAATGAAGATCTGAAATGTGCCACAGTGTAGATGATCCTCAAAAACCTTCTGCTGACAGGTTCCGGGAAGATGGGGGAATAGGCAGACAAACTACATAGACCCTCTTCAACAAAGAAAAGGGGAACCAATTAACACAGATACAGAAGAGAATCCTGGAGCCCTGAGCTTTGAAAGGAAGGATACAGAAGTGGACTAAACTCCAATAGTAGAAGAGCCTGCATGAAAACACTAAAAAAAAGGAG
>NW_006922300.1:324354-325255 GCF_000298275.1 Orycteropus afer afer | reverse complement strand
GGTAAGGTGGAGGATCAATGAAAGAGGGGAAGGCCTTTGATGAGATGGATTGAAATGGTGGCTGTGACAATGGGCTCAACGTTAGCAAGGATCACGGAGCTGGCACGGGATCGGGCAGTGTTTCGTTCTGCTGTGCACCTAACGACAACAACACGTAGCTGCAATCTGTCAGCAATCCTGATGGCATGGAGAGCTTGGATACTGCCAAGTGGTGCTAGGACCTAAGAATTAACCTAAAAATCAGCCCTGCTAGCCAGGGGCTGCAGGGAGGACTGCACTGGTGGCTGCTGAATAAAAGGGGGAAGCAGCGAAGAGGGAGATGGGGTGAACTGTGGACTTTTAGCAGTCTGGAGGGTGCAGCCATTTTGAATGTTTACAAGTAGTTTGACCATTTTAGATATGCAAAGCAACAGTGTTCTCCCAGATTCCAGGGACTTAAGAATAGGCTCTAGTTGCCGGTAATCACAAGGACATTCCGGACGCCAACAAGTGGAAAAGTGCAATATTCCCCTTCTTACTCTTAGACCCCACACCCTCTTGGTGAGTGGAGGTGTGGCCATCCCTCACCCCACTTTATGGTCTGGCAGGAATTCCATCCCAGTCTGTGTGCTCAGACAGAGTCTGGGTGCCCTGCCCCGCCCTGCCCAGATTTTTTTTTTTGCCTTTGTAGTTTGTTTGCTTTTGTATATTTTAAAATTATTATTAGTAGTAGTAGTCTTTTTTTATTATTATTCTTTATTCTTCCCTTCCCAGGTTCTACTTTTCAACCTTTTCTCTCTTCCCTGTTCCTGGTTCCCATTTTTTCTTTCACGTGGTTCTCCCCATTCCTTGCTTTTCTTTTTGCATTTTTCCCATTTTTTTCTTCATTATTCTCCTACTCTAACTCTTTTCTCTTATTGCC
>NW_006922300.1:304263-305870 GCF_000298275.1 Orycteropus afer afer | reverse complement strand
CAAAGATGAACCCTTTTGCACATACAGTACTGCATTGTCAGTGAAGGCAAACATGGGTATATGAGTGGATAGGCTGAACTCTTAGGTATTTCTATAAAGTGGGGAGTATACCCAAGACCATATATAAAGTTGGTAATGATCCTATATTTGTATGATCTGAATTCCCAAGTGTATAGTAGAGCTGACGAGGGACAACGTTGTAGTCACTTCTTGGTCACAGCCAGCTACCCAGAAGGAGTGAGTAGTTAGACCTGTGGGCTCAGGACCATGGTCGCAGGGGACATCAAGCTCAGTTGGCATAACATACTACACAAAACATTGTTCCACCTCCTACTTAGGCAAGTAGCAACTAGGGTCTTAAAAGCTTGCAAGCAGCCATCTAGAGGCAATGATGAGTCTCTCCTCATGCAGAGCAAATGAGAATGAAGAAAAATAAAGATTCATGGAAACAATTACTCCTCGTAACGGGTACACCATGCGATCCATAGCCTATATGACTATGAGACCAGAAGAACTAGATGGTGCCAGGCTACCACTGTCAACCACTCGGAGTGGGATCTATGTAGGAGATCCTGGATAGAGAGGGAGAACAACGTGGAACAAAACTCAAAATCATTTTGGGGAAGAAAAAAAAAAAGGGACCAGGTTTGCTGGTCTGATGGAGCCTGATGGAACCACTGAGATTATGGCCCCTAGCTGCCCTTCAGGTCTGGAACTGAACCCACTCCTGTGGCTTCCAGCCAAACAGAAAACAAGCATATGAACTGAACGTTTACATTAGGTAGACATGCTCCTTGGAGAGATCAGTCATGGGAGAATAGAAGGGCTGTGTGTGCACAGGGAGACAGCTCAAGAGGCAGGAGTGCATGGGAGGGAAGGACACAGGGAAGAGGTGACTGTCGGGAGGAAGTGGGAGGGGATCTTTAGCATTGTGGGAAATTGCCGTCAATATTATGAGATGAAGTGTATGAACTGCTGTGTGGAAAGTGAATTTGCTCTGTAAACTTTCACCCAAATCACAATAAAAAATTAAACAAACAAAACTATCCTTCTGCTGAGTGCAAGGATCCACACTTGAAGGCTCACCTGTGGGCTGAGTCCACTGGTGCAAAATGTCTGAAACGAGTAAGTCCTAGGAGGCAGAAGGCAGGCGAGCAGCTACAGGCGTTTTGGCCTCTAGTGCCGCTCTAACAAAACTACCACAAGTCGACGGCTTAACGACAGGCCTTATTCTCTTACAGCTTAGGAGGCTAGAATTCGAATTCAGAGTGCTGCCCCTCGGGGCTGGGTGAAGGCCCCTCGGTCCTGGGCTTCCGCTCTGCCTCTTGCTCCCAGCCCACCGGAGCTGGAGGCTTCTCTTCACTCAGGCGGCCGCCGGCTGCTGAGGCGCGTAAGATGGCGCAGTGCGAAGGTTATCGAGCAACATGGCAGGCCATTAGTTCAAGTCCAGAAACAGTCCCAAGATCGGCAGGCAACACAGCAGCGTGCTGAATGAGGACGTGGCGACACACAGGCCCAAGCGTGCCAACAAGCTCCAGGCCTCTCTGGAAGTACCCCTTCCATACGGGCAGCAGCCCACATCGCTAAGGCAGCTACTCAGCTGCTCC
>NW_006922300.1:296963-304058 GCF_000298275.1 Orycteropus afer afer | reverse complement strand
TTTGCTCTGTAAACTTACACTCAAATCACAATAAAAATGAGAAAACAAAAAACTAGGCCCAGCCAAGGTGACACACTACCTTAACTAGCACAGCAGGGAATGGGGGGGGGGGCTGGAGGGTGACGGCCACCCAGTACAGGGCAGGTGTTGACAGTTGATTCACATGTTCTGAAACCAGCTCATGGGGTGGGTGTGCAAGTCTACAAATGTACTAAGAATTACTGCATTGTACACTTTAAAACGCTTCATGTTTATGTTACATGGATTTCATGTGAACTAAAAAAAAAAAAAAACACTTGAATATATGTTTTGGAAATTGGGTAACTTGGAATTTGTTTTAAAAAATGGTTCTATTTTTACGCTACGAGACCACAGTCCTGGGATTAGAATGTCCTGGTCTGTTCCCACTTTGGTGACACATCAAACGCACACTGTGAGGCCCCGATGCCCAGCCCCAAATGCCCTGCAGGACGATGTCACGGTGCGTGGGCTGGCCACTGTTCCATAGCATATAGCCGCCCTCTCCCTACCGGAGGCTTCTGCGCCGGGGGTTTAACGACTCCTCCCAGGTGGTGACAGTGACTCTAGAGGTGGGGGCTCAGACAAGCACTTGTATAATGAATGGTTGAGTTTCGAGAAAGGTGACAGTCAAATCACAGAAAATGAAACATTCAAAAGCGTACATTCACGAGGTTGTGCGACTGCCACCTCTGTCTAGTTCCAGAACACTTTCACCCCCTAAATGAAACCCCACAGTCATTAGCTGTCACTCTGCATTCCACCCTCCCCTGGCCCCTGGCAACCAGGGTCTCCTTCCTGTCTCTGGCCGTTTCACAGCAGTGGGGTCTTGCGTGTCTGGCCCCTTTCACGATGTTGCAGCAGCACGTTTGCAAGGGTCATCCGCTTGGTAACGCGGATCAGCACTTCATTCCTCTCCATGGCTGAGCATATGCCACTGTATGGACGGACACGTCTCCTCATTTGTCCATTGATGGTGATCTCATTCCAGTCTTTTGATAGAGGAATCTAAGTTGAAAGTATATTCATTTTCACTTTTATTCATTCATGTTATAAGCAAGCCCCACTGTCAGTGGCACCTCAGCTGAAGTTTATAACCAATCAGCAGGGACCTGACCTCTAGTCTGGCCTGGTCCACAACAGCAACAGGTGCCGAGGTGTGACCTGGCTCCTCCCCAGAGGCCCTTCTGCAGTCATCCGCATCGCTCACTCAGCGCCTCCCAGACTACGATGGAACTATAACCAAGTTGGGAGTCACAACTGCACCAGGAATGTCCATTTTAACGGTAAGGCTCAAGTAGCCTGATTCAACATGGCCACCTTATAAAAAAACAAAGGCTGAACTTCAGAAGAGCCAACACCTGCACGTGCTTCCAGGAAAATGGCCTGGACGTCAGCATGTCACTCTCTGTCAGGTCCCTCTGACACAGATTGAGCAAGACCCAGTGGGGATAAGGTTTCTGTCCTTATTGCCAGGAATCCAAGGCAATAGAAACGGTTCTGCAACAATGGAGGCCTGACTATCTCCTGTAAAATATCTCCACGTAAAAAAAGGCCCAATGGGTAAAGGGAACCCACGCAGCGGGACCAGCGGTGGCCCTGCGCAGTGAGACAGTCTCTTAAAGGGATTTGCCTTGGGGCTCTGCTTGGAATTTCTTTCCTAACATTGGAAAGTAGTTAAAAAGGAAGATAACCATTTTATGTATAGATCATAGTGGTAATTTTAATTGCATATATAACGAAAGCTTGATTGCCACTGTCAGTCTTTGTTTTGTTTTGTTTTGTTTTGTTTAAGACACCTAACCACACTATGGGAGCTCTAGTGGCGTAGTGCCTAAGGCATTTGACTGCTAACCAGAAGGCTGGCTGTTCAAACCCACCAGCCACTCTTCGGAAGGAAGACTGGGCAATCTACTTGTGTAGAGATACAACCTGGAAAGCCAAGGAGGAGTTGCTATGAGTCGGATCCCACTCCACAACAGTGAGTTCGGTTTGCTTTAACCAGACTACAAATTGAATTAATGATATCAGACAAAAATTTATAATAAAGAGATTTTGTGGTTGAGGTAGAAGTAAGGAGGCACTGGCGACCCGAATCTCCCTACTTCTTCTTCCAAAAACACCAAACTCACCAACATAGAGCCCTTTCTAACCCGAGGCCGTAAATCTTTACGGAAATAGATCACCCCCTCTTCCTTCCGCAGAGCAGTCAAGTGCCTTATCCACTATGCCACCAGCGCTCCTTTTAAGATCCATAAAAACACAGGAACGAATGAAAATGCCCCTCAAACTACACCTTTTGGGAAGCTGAGAGACTCAAACCCAGGGCAGTGGAGTGGATTCGGACTCCCAGCGCCCCTAGCAGACAGAGTGGAACTCCCCACCGGGTTTCCAGGACCGGCAATCTTAAGGAAGCGGACTGGCTTGTCTGGCTCCCGCGGGGGAGCTGACGGGTTCGAACCATCCGTCTCCTGGTAGGCGGCGGGATGCCTTACCCCTGCGCCACCAAAGCAGCAGAAGCAGAAAAGCAAAGGCCAACCCGTGGGGGGGAGGGGCCACCGGAAACCAGACGCGTCAGCAGGGCGTGGCGGAGGACAAAGGCTTCCAGCCCCGGACGCACCAGCCAGGACCCACCCCTGCGGGAGAGGACCCGGTCCTGCGGGGGCGCTACAGTGGGAAGGTCCGAGAAGGACCGAGAGTAGCGCTGGGAGCCGCTGTTAAAGGCTGGAAGGGCAAGCCCCTGGAGCGGCCGCGCGGGGGGTACCAGACCCTCGGCCGCCCGGAAGCACCAGCAGAGGGAGCCCGTGAGCTGCGAAAGCTGGCAGCCACCTGGGTCCATTCCCGGATTGCCCAGGACCCTTTTGCGCGCATTCAGATATAAACAATAAAAGCAAGACTGCTGCACTCACACAGAGAGAACCAATCCACAGAAGCAAAGCTTCTCGCTTGCCAAAGCAGCTCACCAGCAAAGTGTTTGCCAGCGTGTATGTGTGCCTGGGGACGGGGACCTTCCCGGAGCCCGGGTGTTTTCAGCCCCCGCCGTCAGCAGCTCCTTGTGATGCTCACTCCATTGGTCACCGGTTCAGCCAATGGGAGCCTTTCGCCACTCCCCCACAGTCTCTGACACCACAAACCGTTCGCAGCTCCTCTCCTTTTGATAGACAGTGTTGTTGTTGTTGTTGTTGTTGTTATGTGCCGTCGAGTGGGCCCCGACTCATAGCGACCCCTCCTTGTGTTGCCGAGGCAGCATCGCTACGAAAGTAGATTGCCCCATCTTCCTTCCGAGGAGTGGCTGGTGGGCTTGAACCGTCAGCCTTCTGGTTAGCAGTCCAGTGCCTTAGGCACTACGCTACCAGAGCTCCCACGGTGCTAGGCAATGTAAGTGTGTTTACGAGCAAGAGATCATATTTAACTGGGAAGTTAGCACGATGCTACATGTGGCTCCTTTCTCTTACGCTGAAGATCAGGATTCGTTAAGTTCACCTCTTTTTCTTTTTTCCCATGTGTACAAGAACTAGTTTCATCTCAGTGATAAACCACAGAAAGCTCTCTGCCGGGAGTCGATTGCTCCTCACAATGACCGCATAGAGCAGAGAACTGCCCCCATAGGGTTTCCAAGGCTGTGGGAAGCAGACTGCCTCATCTTTCTCCCCTAGAGCTAGTGGATTGGAACCGCGGACCTTTGGGTTAGCAGCCCAATGCTTTAACCACCATGCCACTAGGGTAGCAGCCCTACACCTTAATCCCACTGACGACATAATGCTAGCAGACAGTTCATCTGGGGCTAACGTGGGCAGGGGCTACCCTGACAAATCCCAGGGAGTTGAAAAGAAATGACCCCGACTCAAAGCCAGCCTCAAGCACAAAGCCATTGACCAGCTGGGAGTTGGGCAAAACCACAGCCCACGCTTGGGAGACCACCACACGACCCAGGAGAAATCCAGTCAGGGTTTGTTGTTGGTGAGAAACACGCATTGTCGCTGAGTTGATCCAGACTCATGGTGACCCCATGAGTTACAGGGTGGAAGTTGGATCCATGGGGTTTCCTTGGCTACGACCCTGTGCAAGCATGTCACCAGGCCGTTCTTCCAGGGCACCGCTGGCTGCGGTCCCGATGTCAACCTTTAGGCTAGTGATGGAGTGCAGGCCACTGGCACCACCCAGGGACCTTGCGCAATTAGGCAGTGGAGGCGCGACGACTTTTCGTTTATTCAGAATTTCAGCGCTGAAACTCTCCAGCTTTAAGTTGCTGATTCCGTTGGTTTGTGTGGGGGAGAGGAGCCCAGAATGGCTGAGAACTCCCAGGAAAGTGACTACAGAGAAGACACATGTAGGCTCCAAGCCCAGCGGAACCCCAGTGTGGGTCAGAAATGGCCGAGAGGTATTTCCTCGGTGGGAAGGTTTTAAATGATGGACCCCGTCCCTTCCACAGATATAGAACTCTTTGGGTTGTCAGTTGCTTCTGGAATCGGTTCTGGTAAGTTGTGTCTTCCAAGAGTGTCGGCAGAAAGTTGCTCAGAATGTTCTATTTGGAGAATGGCTGTAGGCCTGAAGTGATGGCCTCCTTCTCATCTGGGATCATAGGTATTTATACTTGAACTCTTGCTACTCACCTCCTTCTTCCATCAGCTAAGCCCACCCACCCACAGCCTTGCCTTCTCGCCTGAGGACAACTCCATCCTACTGACTCAGGTCCCAAACCTTGGAGTCAGCGTGCATTCCTCTCCCTTCTCAAGCTGCTTACCCCAAGCCACCAGGAAATGCTGTTGATTGGACCCACAGAGATAGCCGAGGCTTCTCAAAAGGTTCAACCTAGGACCACCAAACGGCCCAGCAATTCCACTGTTAGCTTTCTCCCCACTCAACTCACTGCCGTGGAGTTGGATCTGACTCATAGCGACCCCTCCTTGGGTTTCTGAGGCGGTATCTCTACGGATGTAGATTGCCCAGTCTTCCTTCTGAGGAGTGCCTGGTGGGTTTGAACCGCCAGCCTTCAGGTTAGCAGCCAGATGCCTTAGGCACTATGCATGCCACCAGAGCTCCCAGCTTTCTAGCCGAACGGCTTGAAATGTTCATAGCGGCATTACCCACAATAGCCACAAGGTGGAGAAAACATGACCGGTCAAGTGCAATGCGGCCCATGCACACAATGGCCTGCTACTCATCCAAACGGAGAAATGAAGTCCTGAGTGTGCTACCACGTGGGTGAGCCTTGAAAATGTGATGCTGAGTGAAATGAGCCAGACGGAGAGACCTCAGGATTCCAGTGCTGGGACCTGGCTGCGCCAAAGACACCCTCCCCGGCTGAGCCCTGCAGTGCTTGCCAGGGGCTGGAGGGAGGGGGAACGGCGAGTGAGTGCTGATGGGCCCAGGGGCTCCTTTTGTGTAAAAGGGTTCTGGACCAGGGGGAGTTGGTGGTCCACAGCCTTAGGAAAGTACTAAGCCCCCACTGAACTGTTCACTTTCAAATGGACAAAATGCTCAATTTGACGCGATGTGTATTTTCCCCGCAATTTAAAGCATTACAAGCTGTTCCGAATCAACCACGTGTTCCCACCCCACTGCCCCCTCCTGGGTTGGAGTCGTCATCATCTCTCACCTGGGTCCCTGGGGAGCCTCCTGCCTGGTTTCCCGATAGCTGTCAGAACGGCCACCCAGGGGGTTTTATGAACATCCACGGCAGAGTGCGTCATTTGCCAGCTCCCGGTCATGCAATGCGCACCCTGTCATCGGGGGAAAGCTAGCATCCTGAGCTGGCCTCCGGGCCCCATGCACCCCATCCCCATCTGCCCTTCCTTCTCCTGCTAGCCCTTCATTCCCACCTGAGTCTCCTTGCTTCTCCTCTGCCCTAGGGCCCTTGCGCTTGGCTGGCTCCCACACTCCTTCCTTGCGGTCTTTGTTCCCATGCCCCTTGCTCCAAGGGGCCCACCCTTTGCCTCCCCAGCCTGACGCCTCGCCCTGCACCCTATTTCCCTGTGCTTCTGATGGCCACTTGCTCTTCGTTGTCTGTTGCCCCTCCCGGGAACAGCCACTTCCAGAGAGGGATCTCGGTTGGTTTGTACAGATGGGCCCCAGAGCGTACAACAGTGCTGGGCACCCAGTAGGTGCCTCCGAAAGGACCCGGGGATGACGTGGCAGCTGCATCTGCTGTGTCAAACATTGGGCTGGCACTTTTCTGAAGAATGTCCCCTGTGACAGGCAAGGACACTGAGCGACCACCATGGCAGAGCCTGGAAGGACAGGAACTCCAGAGGCGTGCAGTAGCTCAGAGGTGACCCGAGAAGACCAAGGCAGTCCCGAGGGAGCACACTGGAGTGAGTGACTTGGGGCGGTCTCAGCAATGGGCAAGCAGCCCAATACCTGTCCTTGCACTTTCTATATGGTGCACGTTTCCATCCTCTGAGGACGTTTGGAGCACAGTAGGGAGGCCGGCAGCCGAAAGGAAATGGTCACATTCGACCGCGTACAAAGTAAAGTGCTAAGTGTATTCCACACACAAAGGCAGAAGGGAGGCAAGCCAGAGGCCCCAGAGCCAAGTCCAGATGACAGTCCACCCCATGACTCCTAATCAGCTCCATCTCCCATAGGCCTGGAGTCACTTTGCAGTAGGTGGATTAGAGGCAAGTCTGGCAGCTAATCCCCCGCCTGCCCAGCGAGGGCAGGAGCCCCGGAGAGGACGGGGCGCGAGGGGCGCAGGGCCAGGGGCCCTCGTCGAGCTGCTGTGTGCTGACGTCTCTTTTCTCTAAGTGCATCCGCCAGACCCGTAGCGGCGGGTGGGCCGCAGCCTTCCTCGGCCTCCTCCCTCAGCGCTTCCTCCCTCCTGGCCCTCCCGCTGCTCGTGTTCCGGTCACCCCGGCCCCACCTGCTCCCCCCCAGCCACTGCCCCCTTCCTCTGGCGGCCACCATTTTGGAGACCGTCCAGCTGACTCGCCCCACTCAGTGAGCTGGCGGTGGGGGCCCCGAGCACACGTGCCCTGGCGCATGCAGGGGGACTGCCAGGGCACTGATCTGCTGTAGGCTAAACTGGGACTTGATCTCCTGCTAGCCCTAATCCTCAAGCGGCGCCCCCGCCTCCCC
>NW_006922300.1:296083-296643 GCF_000298275.1 Orycteropus afer afer | reverse complement strand
GCTTGTCAAGTGCGGGGCAGCGTGGGGACAAGTCCGACCCACCCTCTCATGGTCAGAGGGCCAGGGTGAGCGGGTGATCTCCGACGAAACCCATTTCTGGCTGCCACGCTTTTGAATCCTCTGAATGTTTGACCTTGGGAGGACAGGCAGATAAAGCCCCCTGGGGGAGAAAGGCCAAAAGACCTCCAGTTGAGTCTTGTGGCTCTGACCTTATTACATCAAGCTTCCAGGGGAAACCCAAGCTCCTCATGAACACGGGACACTAAGACCCCCGTGAGGAAAGCAAGTGCTCCAACAAGGGTGATACCTCAGAGAGGCTTGTGGGGGGTCGCAGTCTCCTGTCCAGAGTGGGCGATCGATTTACGGAGTCCAAGGAGGTGGAACTACAAGGCCACAGGCCACCAACAGGGCTGCAGGATGGGGCCCTGAAAGGGCTTCGAGGGCCAGTGGCCGCCAAGGGTGTCTTTGTGCCAGGCAGAATGAACCAGTTTCTGCATCTTTTTTTAAAATTGTGATTTGGGTGAAGATTTACAAAGCAAATTCACTTTCCATACAGCAGT
>NW_006922300.1:285811-295493 GCF_000298275.1 Orycteropus afer afer | reverse complement strand
GAGGAGAGACCCATCATTGCATCTAGATGGCAGCTTGCTAGCTTTCGAGATCCCAGTCGCTACTCGCCAAAGTAGGAAGTGGAACAATGTTTTGTATAGTATGTTATGCCAATTGAGCTTGATGTCCCCTGTGATTATGGTCCCGAGCCCTCAGGTTCAACTACTCGGTCCCTCTGGGTAGTTGGCTGTGACCAAGCAGTGACCACAACCTTGCCCCTTGCAGAATGGACCAGTTTCTAAAAGAGCATTTAGTTGAACAAGAAGAAGAGGAAAGGTGCCCAGTGGGACTTAGTGTAACCATCCATAAAGAAGCCGGTGGCACACAGTTGACTGACTCCCAGTGGAACCAGCACCACTGTCTAACTCCAGAACATTCCTCACACAGCTGAAAGAAACCTTGCACCCAGGAAGCACTCACACCCTGTCTCCCCTCCCTCAGCCTGCAGCAACTAATCGGCTTGTCTCTGCCAAGTTGCCTCTTCCAGCCACTTGCTGTCAATAGAAGCATACGGCCTTTGTCCTTTTCCCCTGGCATCACATGGTATGTCTCTCTGTGTCTGTAAACCCATTGCTGTCAAGTCGATTTTGATTGGTGGCAACCCCACTGTTACAGAGGAGAACTGCTCCATAGGGAGTCCAGGCCCCCTGTATAAGACCCCACTCCCAAGGCATTCAGTTGAGGATCCAGGCCAGTCTGGTATGACTTTATTAGGTCACGTTCACAGGGTCAGAACTTCAGGACGGATTGAGGGAAGGGCATGGATCGGCCCCTAATGGTGGATGCAGGGCTGGCTGGGCACTCTTGGGCAGTAAGCGCAGCTTTTACCCTGACAACGGGTCCCTGGTGAGACTGGGGCCCCGTGCAGTCCCTGGCCCAGTGCCTGGCCATCCTCGCTATTGGTGGCCAGGTGGGAATTCACCTGAGCTCCGGCATGGCAGAGAGGATCCAATCGCTGGGGACCTTAAGAATACAAGGACCAAGAACAGGGAGGCCAAAGCCCCACATCTTGGTTTCATTGAGCTCTGGTGGCATAGTGCCTAAAGCATTTGACTGCTAACCAGAAGGCTGGCAGTTCAAACCCACCAGCCACTCCTCAGAAGGAAGGTTGGGCAATCTACTTCCGTAGAGATACTGCCTCGGAAACCCAAGGAGGGGTCACTATGAGTCGGGTCCGACTTCACAGCAGTGGGTTGTGTTTTCTTAGTTTTTAAAGGCCAACCCAAAGGATGTGCCTGAAGGCAGCTTGGACTGAGCAGAGGGGAAGGACACGAGACAGGACAGACAGGCTCCCTGAGGGGGGCTGGTGGAGGGGGGCTCGAAAGTGAGGCAAGGCTGTAGGTAACGGGCAGAAGCCAAGCAGCTGTGGGCTGAGAGGGGAGGGTGTGACTAGAGGCAGCCCGCGGAGAACATTCTGAAGGGAAGTTAGAGGCAGAGTGTGACCAGAGGCAGCCCATGGAAGGGTTGTGAACTCAGGGGGAGGAAGACCCAAGCCTCTGTGGGCACCTGCGGGCCCGCACCAGGGCCCAGACAAGCACACTGGTGATGGAAGCAGCCGGTGTTCAGGGAGAGCAAGGGGAGGGGGGAGCTGAAGGCAAGACTCGCTGCTGGGCAGTCCCCAGAAGCCCCGATAAGAACCAGACGGGCAAGGCCGACTGGCGTTTGGGCTGCTCCCTCGCCCCCATGTGAAGGTGCTCTATCAGACCTAACAGGGTGCTGGGTGGCAGGGGGAGTTTGGTTCCCCGCCAGTACCTCTGAGCTGAGACCACGGGGCCACGGCGGGGGGGAGGGGGAAGGAGCTCTAAGTCTGCACCCAATTAAGAGATCAGAGGTGGAGGGTTTGGGGGCTTTCAAGGTGAGCTGGCCGGGCTGAGCCCGCAGGCTGGTATAAAGCGCCATGGCCCCCGGCCGTGTGCCACGGCTGCTGGATGGAGGAGACAGGGCTGTCAGGAGCCATGGCCCAGCAGTGGGGGCCCCACAGGCTCACAGGTGGGCAGCCGCAGGGTGCCTATGAGGACAGCACTGGGGCCAGCGTCCTTGTGTACACCACCAGCAGCAACACCACCAGAGGTGAGTAGGCTGGAGGCTGGCCAGGTGGCAGCCTCTCTAGGACGCCAGGCCCTGCCCCCCTCTGCTGCACTTTATCAAAGCCCCCTACCATCTCGAGCACATATTTTCAAACCCTTGGGGGGAACTCTGCCCAGGCCTGTCTTCCTTTTTTATACTGCGGACCGAATGTTGTCCACCTGGCCTGTGCCGCCAGGTCTGCCTCATGTTTGCATCTCCTGTGGCCAGGAGGAGGCCGGAGGACCGCCAGGAAGCGTGTCCCCGACGCAAACCTTGAGGGGAGGGTGCTGGGGAGGCAGCAGAAGAGGCCAGGTAACTTCTAGAACCTCAGGGTGGCAGGAGACCACAGCAGCCATCTGGTCCAAAGAGTTTCAGGTCCTTCAAGACCTTCTCATGTGCCTCCAGAGTTGCTCAGCGGTCCCCAAGTGGTGATCAGCAAATTGCCACCCCCCGCCCTCTCCAGACCAATTCAGTCAGCCACTGTGCCTCCATATGATTGTTTGCACCTCAGAATTTCCTCAGCACCCCAAGGCTTCTTCAACGGATGAGATTGAGAATGCCCACGAGGCCATTATCCATGCTGAAGACTTTACCAATGGTTCCTTAATGGCGTCAAACATCCTAGTTAGCATCAAAGTTCCAAGTAATAGCATCCCTTTCTTCAGCCTGTTCATTTGAGTCAGGGGACAAATAAGGTCCACACATTGTGATTGGCTGGAATGTCTGGGATTCTGTCTCTTTTTTCTTGTGGTAAAATATGTGTAACAAAACACTTGCCATTTCAACATTTTTCACAAGTATCATTCAGTGTGAATTATGTCCACCATGTTGTGCAGGCATCACCACCATCCATGTCCAACTTTTCCTGTTGCCCCTAACAGAAGCTCAGTAACTCTTAATATCTCCTCATCCCACCCTTCTCTGGCCCCGGTAACCGTTAGTACATGTTGGTCTCCATCCACTTGCCTATTGAAAATATTTCGTGTAAATGAGATCAGACAATATGCGTCCTTTGTGTCTTTCTTCATTCAGCAGCATGTGTTCAAGGTTCATCCGTGTCATAGCACATATCAGGACTTCAGCTCTCTTTCCAGCTGAGTAATATTCCATTGTATGGATGGAGCACATGGTGTCTATCCATCATCTGGCGAAGGACACTTGGACTGCTTCCACTGTTGTGAGCAGTACTGCAGTGAACTTGGGTGTGCAAGTAGTTCCCCGTATTTCTGATAATAACGTTGCCTGAAAGTTGACTGTGCACCTTTTCTCTTAGCCATTTCTTCCTGAAATTAGTTTGGGAACTTTCCAGCTGCACCGACAGCGGCCTCTTCAGTGGCTTTCGACGCCGAGGGGGTGCTGGGAGGCAGCAGAAGAGGCCTGCTGGTCCCTCCTCCCCGTTACATGGATCGTTTCTCTCCTTCGCTCCTCTTGTCCCTGTTCCGCCCACAATTTGTACTCATTCAGTTTGTCCTGGAAGGGTGCTGTGGTTGGCCAGTTTTGTGAGTTTGTAGCCTCTAGGAGCTCTGGTGGCGTAGTGTCTAAGGCACTTGACTGCTACCCAGAAGGCTGGCCGTTCAAACCCACCAGCCACTCCTCGGAAGGAAAGTTGGACAATCTACTTCCGTAGTGCTACTGCCTCAGAAACCCAAGGAGGGGTCGCTAGGAGTCGGGTCTGATTCAATGGCAAATAACGACAGATTGTTCCAGTCCCTTGCATGTGCCTGCAAAGCGGAGTGTTAAAAACACCTCCCAGTTCAGCCTCTTCTCAAATTAGCCTGCCGGACCTCCCAGGGAGTGTCTGCTCCCAGGCCTGTTTCCCGTTCCCTTCTGCACAGAGACCCACACCACAGAGGTCCCGAGTTGTCGCTGATCTGTCCCAGACTCGGAGTTTGCAGTACAGGAGGGTATAGGTCATCCCGTGAGTTTGGGAAGTTCGCTGTGCCGGGGACACAGAAGGCTCTCACAGAGAGAAGCAGGGCTGCGTGACAGAGTCCTATGCCCTGGGCTCCAGTTGTGCTGGAGGTGGACTGATCCTGTCCTTGTTAGTCATATGTGCCAAGAAAGCCTCCTTTTCCTTAAGCTGGGTTTCTGTAACAGGCACCTGAGAAAGTCCTAATAGTCCAGGCTGATATTAATGCCTGTTTTTCCAGACTCTGTGGGGACTGGCATGTGGCAGTGAGGCATGTGGTGTGATGGCTGCGATTACCCCCAACTCTCTGATATGACTGAGAGTCCTGTAACCCCTTCAAGTGCTTTGCCAAAGTGTCGATGGCGACACTAGGCTGGTGTCTCAGGCTCCTAGTGTTGCTCCAACAGAAACATCACAAGTGGGTGGCAGACATTTATTGTCTCACAGTTTTGGAGGCCAGAAGTTCAAGTCTGGGTCTCAGCCATGTGGATGCCTTCATTGGTGGTAGCCCTGGGTGCTCCTTGGTTCCTCGGTGATCATCACATGGTGTTGCCCTGTGTGTGTGTGTCTGCGTCTAATCTGCTCTTTGTCCGGCTCCGAAGTAATTAGATCAAGGGCTCACCGTACTCAGCTGTGATCTGATTTCCAAACAGGATTCCACCCACTGGTGTAGAGCTGAGGAGGCCCCCACAGATTTTGAGGGGACCCAGTTTAATCTGCAACAGATGGTTGTGTCATTGAGGATGGGGAGGAACCCGAACCTCTGTACATTGCTGGCAGCTGTGGAAGAAGGTGACGGTTTCCAAACAAACACAGAATTCCCACATGACCCAGCAATTCCACTCCAAAATATGTTCCCAGAAGACGTGAAAACAGGAACACACGTGGATAGATTGATACACCAATGTTCATAGCGGCTCTATTCACAATCACTCAGAAGTAGAATCAACCCAAGTGTCAATCAACAGGTGATTCGATGAGCACCACGTGGACCATCTGGTCAATGGGGTCTTACTCGGTCACAAAGAGAAATGGAACCTGATCTATGTAGGATGTGGACGAGCCTTGAAAACCTGACTCTGAGTGAAAGAAGCCAGACACAAGGAACAAACACTGGACGGTCTCACACGAAACCTCTAGAACAGGCAAACCTGCAGAATCAGAAAGGAGGTGAGGATTAGTCAGCAGCAGCTGGAGGGAGGGGGAAATGGCAGCTGGTGCTGCAGGGGTCCTGAGTTTCTGTTAAGGGTAACGAAGAACTCTGGAAGTGTCTCCAAGAAGCGGCTGTATTTTGAGAAAGATGAGTTACTCCTGCACCCGTTCATTCACTCATTCATGCCCTTGCTGATTCGTTCATTGCCAGCACCCACTGAGTGCTGGTGACTGACTGTATGTGAGACGAATCAGACCCAATCCTGGCTGCTGAGGAGAACAAGCCCTGTGCACTGGTAATTTCCAGATGGGGGGGACATGAAGGATCTGCATGGTAGCACACAGAAGGGGCGGGGTGACAGCTGGCAGATTGGGCAGGCTTCTGGAAAGCCAATACTTCTGAGCTGGGCTTTGCGGTACGAAAGGATTTGCCCAAGGAAGGGAAGAGAACTGCAGGGAAGGGGAGCACGAGGGCAGCTCGGAAACAGCGCAGAAGGCGTTTGCCCCTGGGCCCGGGGTCGGGGTGGGGTGGGGAATCAGACTGCCAAGTGACAGGCGTCCATTTTGCTGAGTTGCAGGGCTGGGGCTTGCCAGGCCGGATGGAGGGACTGAGCATGTTTCAGGGACAAGAACTGGTTGCAAAGGGGAGGCTAGGGGCAGAAGAGTGAGGAGGGCCGAGGGCCCCCCGCCCTCTCCTCCTCCCAGGCTGGTAAGCGGACGAGTCTGTCCCCGATGGCCCCCTGGCCCAAGCCACGCGACCCTGCTCTCTCTCTCTCTCTCTCCTGCACGTCCCGGCTCCAGGCCCCTTCGAAGGCCCCAATTACCACATTGCCCCCCGGTGGGTGTATCACCTCACCAGCGCCTGGATGCTCTTCGTGGTCCTTGCCTCCGTCTTCACCAACGGGCTTGTGCTGGTGGCCACCATGAGGTTCAAGAAGCTGCGCCACCCTTTGAACTGGATCCTGGTGAACTTGGCAGTGGCTGACCTGATAGAGACCGTCATCGCCAGCAGCATCAGCGTGGTGAATCAGATCTACGGCTACTTTGTCCTCGGCCACCCTTTGTGTGTCGTGGAGGGCTACACTGTCTCCCTCTGCGGTAAGCTCGCTGCAACCCCCCTCCACACCCCCACCTCAAGGGAAACCTGGCCTGGGGCACACAGAGGAGCTGGGCCAGGGATACCCTGAAGACGCGGGAGGGCTGGCCTGCAGAGCCACGCTGAGGCCTTGGGGCTGGGTGGGAGGAGGCGGCTACAGCCCCAGTGGGAGGGAGAGCCCGGCACTGTCCCAGCATGCGGCTCCAGGCAGAACTCCAGCCCCCCTCGGCTTCTCAAATATGGAGACTGGGTCCCAGATCCTCGCCCCGCCCCGCCCCAGCACTCAGAGCTCTGCAGTCACAGTCCGTTCAGGGCCACGGAGTTGGCCCATAGCGCGGCCCATGCAGGGAGAGCTCAGCCTTGTTAGTGACCATGTGACAGAGAGGAGCACAGGGACCAGGGACCGAGCACTACGCCACACATGAGGCCACGTGGCCGAGGGGAGGCCAGAGTGGTCAGTGGTACGGGACAGATCCCAGTGGACAGTCCGGTTCCACCACAGGCACACGAAGGAAGGCTTCGCTGGCAGGAGGGATGAGGAGGCCGGACGTGGGTGTTCTAGGTGGGAGTGAGGCAGGGTGCCCCAGGGACCCAAGAGGAAGAGGATGGGCAGGCAGGACCTCAGAGCTGCCTCCAGAGGGGGCAGGGTTAGAGCTTGAGGCTCCAGAGGAGGGGAGCGCCAGGGCCGCCAGATGTGAACCTTCTCTCCGGCTGCTCTTCCGTTTATGGTTTTCCTTCTTTCCTCCCTCCCTGCTCTCCTCTTCCTCCCTTGCTTCCGGTCCCCTGTCCCTCCCCTTCCTGTGGGAGGTGTGTGGAGGCTGGGTTTCAACATTCCGTGACTTGATCTGCGAGAAACTCAGTGACCAAAGCGGGGGTCAGAGCCCCTGCCGCAACGGGAGGAGAGGAGCAGGAACAGCAGAGGGGGACTGTGTCTGCAGGCTCACCGAGGAGGAGGGCCAGGCAGCGCCAAAGCGGGAAAGGGGCCGTCAGTCCCCTGCCCACTGTAACTGCACACACTTGGTTGCGAATGAACTTTTCAAGGTGGGTGGCCTTGACCGGATGGGGTGGCCTTGGAGGCTGTCCTGCTGCGTGGCCTTGCCCCCTCCAGCTGGCTCTGCCCGAGAGCGCCTGCTGGATGGAAGCCCTGCCCACTCTCCCCCACAGGGATCACAGGCCTCTGGTCGCTGGCCATCATTTCCTGGGAGAGATGGTTGGTGGTCTGCAAACCTTTTGGCAATGTGAGATTTGATGCCAAACTGGCGACCGCAGGTATTGCCTTCTCGTGGGTCTGGGCTGCCATCTGGACTGCCCCGCCCATCTTTGGTTGGAGCAGGTAAGCACACAGGTGGGGCTGGTGGAGAGCTGAGAGCCAGAGCTCATCAGTTCCTGTCTCTGGACCCCTGCGTGCCGCAACAGGTGGGCCACGACTGCGTGAACAAGCTGCAACAAACGGACGGAAACCCTCAGAGGAAAGCAAGCCCGGCCCTCGACCCCAGGCCTCTTTCTTGCACACTCTGGGGGCCCCCTTTCGGACACTGCTTGGGTTGCAGGGACACTTAGACCTGCAGGGCATGGCCTCTGTGTCCTGTTCAGGCTGCCTCTTTGGGGACAGACCCCAATGTCTGAGGCAGAAGGATGAGGACAGGACATTTCACATAGACTCCAAGCTCTCCCCCAGGGCAGCTGCCTGTTAGAGACACATGCTGGGATGCCGTAGACTGTCCCAGTTAATCCTCCTGGCCACCCTGACAGCTGAGGAAACAGAGGCTCTAAGAGGGAACTCAAGCCACCCAGGATCACACAGGGCTGCGACTGGGTCCGTTTGATCCCAAAGCCCATCGTCTCCAAACACTGCTTTTGGCACCAGCCAGAACCCAAGTCAATCTAATTCACCTCCTTCCTGTAGCCTCATTTTATAGGCGAGGAAACTGAGGCACACAGAGGGTAGTTTACCAGCCACCTGGCTGTGGAGGCCATACTTCTAGAGCACAAGGTGGGCCAATGCAGTAGACCCCTGAGAGCCCTGTGACCTGGAGAGGTTTCAGGACCACTGTGGCCAACCATGGGATGGCTGGAGTGAAAACGTGTCTTCCTTTTGACTTTGTTCTCACTCCTTACTGATATATGACAATGATATTGGCAACTAGACCACATGTCCTAAATGTAACACATTGAAATAATTGATCCGAAGTCGTAGATCGAATGAAGTTTTCCAGGGAACAGGCCACTGCCCAAGTCTCTGCCCAAGTCCCTCCCAACTCTAGCCACTGAGAAGAGGGCTCCATGGCCAAGGTGAAGTGTCTCACCAGCAGGCTCCCTTGCTCCCGAGACAAGGCCTACAGGGGAGGTCCTCATGAGTTCTCAACAGTTAATGTTCTCTGTTGGGGGGGGGGGGGCAGCTGCTGCCTATTGACTCCAAGTATTCATGGGGGTTCTTAGAGCATCAGAGAGAGAAGGGCCTCAGCCCTCTTTGTAAAGATGGGACATGGCTGTAGTGATGACAGTGACCCAGAATTGTTGAGTGGTGACAGCTGCACAGCAGTGTGACTAAAAGAAGTCCCTGATGGTAAATTTCATGCTATTTGCACTGAACCACAATTAAAAAAAAAAAAAAAGAGGGGACATGAGACCAAAAAAGGGGCAAGGCCTTACCAAGCCCCACCCAGGTCAGGAGCGAGCCCAAGCCCCTTCTCCTCCAGGTACTGGCCTCACGGCCTGAAGACCTCGTGCGGGCCCGACGTGTTCAGCGGCAGCTCGTACCCCGGGGGGCAGTCCTACATGATCGTCCTCATGACCACGTGCTGCATCATCCCTCTCAGCATCATCGTGCTCTGCTACCTGCACGTGTGGCTGGCCATCCGTGCGGTAAGCCCCTCGCTAGGTGGCTCGGCCGGGTCGGGCAGGCTCGGGAGCAATCCCTCAGACGAGAGGATCCACACCACGAAGGAAACGTTGAGAGCTGCGGTGTGGATTACGCAGTTTCTGGGGCCCCATGCCAGGGCCCTGCTGCTGGCAGCCCCTCAAACCAGGCTCCCTTGCCCCCGGCCCCCTCCCCCCCCGCAGAGGAGCCCGCTGAGTGGACGTTGCTTCTGACCCAGGGCAGTGCTCCTCAGGAGGGCAAAGCATCTTTCCCCGAGACTTCTGCACTGCCGGCCAGGCCGGGCCACTGAAACCTGCAAGCCTAGTGCATAAAGGCACCTGGGCATGGCCTGCCACAAGGCCGCTGGGCTGGGCCAAGGCACTCACCCTCAGCCTCACTCACCCACCCCAGAAGCCCATCCGGGGCAAAGGAGGAAAGTGAGGTGGGGCCCCAGGCGTGCTGCCAGCTCCACACTCACCGTGAAAAGCTTACAGACGGCACACCACCCTTCTGTCACTCCTCTCCCCATTGGGCGTTGGGATCTTGTCTACACGGGTGCTTTGGGTGGTGCCTTTCCCCATCCAGGGGCTGGCGCTCCCA
>NW_006922300.1:245748-285711 GCF_000298275.1 Orycteropus afer afer | reverse complement strand
ATGCTGGCAGCCTTGCTCCCTTACTGCCTGGGCCCTGGTGGGTCTCAGCTCACACAGCTCAGTAACCCGGCCTTCTCAGGCCCAGGCGGCGGTAGGTCCCCCTGGCTGCAGTTACCTCTGCCTTCCCCAGCTGCCCCTCTGCCCAGAGCCCCTCCATCTCCTGTGCATAAGGTGGGCCTCAAGGGGAACAAGCGGGCCTGGCCTCCCAAGGAGCCAGGGAATGGGCCTGGCGTGCTGATGGGCCAGTCCTGTTCTAGGCAGGCTCCCAGGGCTGCTAGCCGCTGGCCTTTCTTCAGCTGAAGAAACGCCAATCGCTCTCACCGCCTCTGTTCCACCGCTTGCCATCTCATTCGCCCCAGCATTCTTCACCGAGCCCGGAGAGGAGCCGGGGACGAGGACGCAGGTGGGAGAGGAGGGCAGCCTCCAGGGCCCCTTCCTTGCCCGCCGCCAGAAGCACGTGAAGCCAGGCCTAGAACTCTCCCAAGACCAGGCCGAGGGCCAGCTAGTCTGTCCAGGCAGGTCACACACTGACTCGGGGTGTGGCCCTTCTCCCCAACACTCCTTCTCCCCAGGCCACCTGTCACTGCCTCCATGACTCACTGCCCAAGTCATAGTGACACAGAGTCTGTTCACAGGCAGAGCTCCGGATGTCGTCACCTGTTCACTGGGGTTGGGGCTGGCTGTCTCTCTCCTCCAGGTGGCGAAGCAGCAGAAAGAATCCGAGTCCACGCAGAAGGCTGAGAAGGAGGTGACGCGCATGGTGGCGGTGATGATCCTGGCCTTCTGCTTCTGCTGGGGCCCCTACGCGTTCTTCGCGTGCTTCGCCACTGCCCACCCTGGCTACGCTTTCCACCCTCTGGCGGCAGCCTTGCCAGCCTACTTTGCCAAAAGTGCCACTATCTACAATCCCATCATCTATGTCTTTATGAACCGGCAGGTAGGTAATGTCACCGCCCGATCACATTAGAAACACACCCTAGAACTGGCCAATGAACAGCCCCACTGGGAATCACATTTTGAACGAAGAGCCCACCGAAAAGCTGCAGGGACCCTGATGGTGGTCCTCCAGGACAATGACCTTGAAGAGTTAAGTTAACTCTCCCACCCCAGTTAATTTGTTAAGGAGCTCTGGTAGCATAGCGCCTAAGGCACTTGACTGCTAACCCGAGGGCTGGCGGTTCAAACCCACCAGCCACTCCTCGGAAGGAAGGTTGGGCAATCTACTTCCGTAGTGATACCGCCTCGGAATCCCAAGGAGGGGTTGCTAGGAGTCGGGGCCGACTCGACGGCACATCACAACCACCACAACAGTCCTCAGCAGCTTCGTTACACCCTTCTGGAATCCTTTCATGCCTCCACCTGGAGGGAAGTCACTGCCCTCTGTGGTCTACGTGCCATCATGTGTCAGGTCATGTTTGGGAATTCAAACGCACTAGGATTTAGTGAGATGTCTACCTTTACCCTACTTAGACCCTCCTTGGCTTTATAGACTCCCCTCATCCCTAAACCTTTATCTTCCCATTTCTAACTTTTTGAGCTTGGGCCCTTCTCTAGCTGAGCTGACTTGACTCTCGGGACTTTGTGCATTAGTTCAAGGTCTTGCCAATGATGGCAGCCATCATTAGCTGGCACACTGGGCCCCAATGGCAAATTGCATATGTCTCCCAGGCCCTCTTGGTACATTACAAGTGCCCCCCCAGACTCATCTTCTTGTAAGTACAAGTGGCCTTTCCTTCCCTGACTCTATCAGTCC
Organism: Orycteropus afer afer; assembly: GCF_000298275.1. Taxonomy (NCBI): domain Eukaryota; kingdom Metazoa; phylum Chordata; class Mammalia; order Tubulidentata; family Orycteropodidae; genus Orycteropus; species Orycteropus afer. The sequence goes on along the minus strand of NW_006922300.1, from coordinate 283,958 downwards.
TCTTCATGAAGAAGCAGCTGCGATGGGACTTGAGGGTGACGGGGGGGCCTCACTTTTTGCCCAGGACCCGCCCCTCCAAGGGCTCTTCTCTCCTGTCCCTCAGGCTTGGCCCCCGACGCACACAAAGGCCCTCAAGCCAGGTGTGTCTGCAGAGTTGACTGAGCATTTGTTATTTCTGGAAATGTTTAAACATCAAATAGGACCAGTCCCACCACTACCTGCCAAGCACTGCATTAGTGACACACTGACGCCCTAGCCTTTGTTCCCACCATTCCAACGGGTCTCTTTTTCGGTTTGTTTTTCCATTGCTGGAGCTCTAGGCCACCTTGCCAAATGCTGTCTTTACTTGACTCTCTCCACTCTCCCCTTCCAGAACTCTCCCTGCTAGACAGATGTCTGCACTTGGAGACCTCCCCAGGCTTTCCCAGTTTGCTTTCCCACTTTCCACATTCCTCTCTTTTTCTGCCTCATTCTGAGAAAAGTTCCTGGAACATACGCTCCATGAAGGCAGGGGATTTTGCTCCCTTTGTTCATTGCTGTATCCTCAGCACCCAGTGCAGTGTCTGGTCCATAGTGGGTGCTTGATAGTTTGATGTACAATTAATTTGGCGGGTGAATTCTTCAGCTTTGACTGCCAGCTTTCGGCTGAATCCATTCACCTGTTCAGACCACTTCTTATGTTATTAATTATAACAGGGTTGTTTGTTTGTTTGTTTTTTGAGCATTTTGATGATAGAGGGAGCTGGAGATCATCACAAATAGGTCTAGGGTATTCAGGAAACACTCTGCTCTGGGTTCTCAAAAGTTGGTTCAGTGATGATACCATATATGAGTTGAGAAATTACTACTGCCCAGATGTCCTTAGGGGCCAGCCAGCAGATAGCAAAATCCTCTTGGAAGGGTCTTTTTTGGCTAATGAGATGAGGTAGGTGGCTAGACTATTGTTGATCTTTCCCTAAAATTGGTGGAATGGAAATGCCTGCATCTCTTCCCAGATCGTCTGGAGACGATCAGTTAATGTGTGAGCCCCCAACCGGCTTGGTCCCCATCGGCTGCTAAATCACATGACTGACGCATAAGAAACAGACCATCTCTGAATGCAAGGAATAGCCTTGCCTTGGTCCCATCTCTGTCTAGGCTCCTGAATGATGGAAGAAAAGGTTTGGGGGCATCAAGGTGGCACTTAACAAATCCCTTCCTAAGAACACCACAGGTACTACCTGCTGTTGTTGTTAGTTGCCATCAAGTTGGCACCAGCATGTTGCCTGGGCCTCTGCCATCTCCATGACAGTTGGCATGTCTGAGTCCACTGTTGCAGTTCGTGGGTCAAGCCATCTCCCTGCGGGTTTCCCTCATCTCGCTGGCCCTCTAGGCGTTACCTGTTGCCTGACTTATTGGCCCTTCCTACCCTGTTGACTAACACTTGCCCTCTTTCCAGTTTCGGAACTGCATCTTGCAGCTTTTTGGGAAGAAGGTGGAGGATAGTTCTGAACTCTCCAGCATCTCCAAAACGGAGGCCTCATCTATCTCTTCAGTTTCACCTGCATGAGTCTCCCCAGCCCTGACAACAAAGGGTTCTGCCTCCCTCAGGAAATAAATAACTCCCTCTCCCTGTCCCACCCATTGGGGCTTTGGTCACGACTCCTCCCCCTGGGAAGTAAATGTACTTTCTCTTTGCCTCCCCCCCCCAAACAATGTCCCAAAGGCAGCCAAGGTCCTTTGGAACACCTTTGCAGCAGTTTGGTCTCAAAGGGAAGGACGGAGGATAAACAGGAAAAGACCGAGGACCTCTGCACTTGGCAGACTTTAATCTTCTCCAGCGCTCATTTCTACAGGTGACACTAACAGGCTGTGGAGAACGAAAGTGTGAGGTGGCCGGGTGGGTGCCAAAATCTCACCAGGCTCATGGTTATGGACTCAGAAATGGGGGGCTGAAGACAGGCTATCATCTTTGGAGGCTCACCAGATGGGGGAACGGAGCTAGGAAACTCCTACATGTGGCCTTCCTGGCCCTTACATTCCCTCTGATAGAGGCTTGGGGTCCTTGGCATAGAGTCTCCACTTAGAGGTGACCCAGGCCTGCCAGTCAGTGGTGGAGATGGCGTGCCATTTCTGCCAGGCCAGTGCCCCAAGTCCTATGAGCACAAGGGAGGTGCATGTGCGTAGGCGCGTCTTCACAAGGGGCCAGGGGCAGGCAAACGCACTGGAGATGAAGACCAGGAGGATGGTGGCCAAGGTGAGGAGCAGGCTAATGAACTTGAACAGGAATTCCTGTGGACGGCTTCTGAGCTTGTCCACCATCTCCAGTTGGGCCACTTGTTGAAGAGTTTCCAGCTTGGCTATCTGGATCTTCAAAGTCTCCATGACCTCCTGCAGGTGACACACACACACACACTGTGGTGTCAGAAGGAGGCCAGAGCCTTTTCCACGTGTTCAAGTTGAGCTGATTATTTTCAGAGAAGAGGAAGAAGCCTGCTGCCAAGGGCCCCACCTTGGGACCGTTGGCCTCAGCCTCACTCTCACAGCCAGGTTCTCCTGTAACTGAGAACTTGGCTGTGAGACAGCCACCCAAGGATGGGGAGGGAAGAGACTGAGCCTATCTCATCAACAGTTTTGGGGGGAAGGGTACTTCACCACACGCTGAGTGGCCCATAGCACTCATTAGGCCCCATCCCAGATCTATCAAGTCCAGGACAGCCTCGAGTGTGAGACTTGCCCTTCTAAGTTACCAAATAAGCAGAGCCGATCATGGCCATAAAGATTGGACACCAAATGCTCTGAGATCAATGAATATACTGCCCTTGAACCCTACAGATGGGGACAGTTAAGGATGCCCCTTTCCTTTTTTGGGGGGACTATTAGAATTCATTCTCTTACAGATGACAGGCCCCATATTCTTCTCAACGGCCCTGTCTTTCCAGGCCCCCCTGGAAGTTCTCACCCATATTTCCTTGGCTCTCTCATAGGACAGGTAGGCCATTTTCTCTTCAGTGCAGGCTAGATTGTGTTTGAGGTGGTAAATCTCATCCAGGTACTCCTGCAGCTGCTCATTCACCTGCTCTTCCACCAACTGTTGTCTTGGGAGCAAACAAGAAAGAAAACACTTTCTCAGTCCTTTGCCCAGAGTCTGTGCTGACGGTAAGCCCCCCCCCAGCCAGATGAGACCTGGCCTCACATTCACCTCCTCCTCTCTCTGCAAGTCCCAGCCAAACCATCTCCTCCAGGTCTTCCTGGGAGCACCCCAAATACGTGTCATCCACGCACGTGCGCACCCCCATACTCATAGATATTTTATACATACTGTTTTGTAACAGCTTTGCACAAAGGGCTCTAGACTAGAAGCAGTAAAAATCCAAGTCTAAACTATCTGTGTAGATGATTTAATTCCGTGTATATCCCCAGCACCTGTGTTTGGCAGGCGCTGTGGTAGCACAGTGACTAAGGCATCTGACTGCTAACCAGAAGGTTGGTGATTCAAACCCTCCAGCCACTCCACGGTAGGAAGACGGGGCAATCTACTTCCGTAAAGATTTACCACCTTGGAAACCCAATGGGGGTTGCTATGAGTTGGAACTGACTTGATGGCAGTGGATTTGGTTTTTTGTGTGTGTTTGGCGTACAGTAGTTACTTCATGAAAATCTTCTGACTACAGGGACTGAGCAGAGTCACAAGAGGCCACATATTGTATGATTCCATTTGTGTGGAATGCCCAGAATAGGCAAAGCCATGGAGACAGAAAAGACTAGTGGTTGCCAGGGGCTGGGATCGAGGGAATGGGGAGTGGCTGCTAAGGGGTGTGGGGGTCTCCTTTTGGGGATGATGAAAATGTTCTGGAATTAGCTAGTCATGCTGATTGTATAACTCTGTGGATGTACTAATAAACACTGAATTGCACACTTGCAAAGAGTGAATTTTATGGTATGTGAATTTTATCTCAATAAAGCTGTTGTAAAAAAATGGATGATAATAATGGTTGCACAACTCAGTAATTTACTTAAAACCATTGAAATGTTCCTTTTAAATGGTGCATTTTATGGATGTAAATTATCTCTCAATAGAGCTGTTAAACAAAACACACACCAGCAAAAGCTCATGTCATGTTGTCAGCGGGTAGATACATAAGCATGTCTGGGAACCAAAGACAATGAGGAATATTCTCACGAAAATGGGGTTGGGAAATGGGAAGAAGAGAGTACCAACCAAGTGTCTGACAGGTTTATTTATTAAAATAAAGATTTGCTGACAGAGGCGTGGGATGGCCTATGGGAGCACACCCACAACCATATACACATTTAGCAGAAGCTCTTTCTGCATATGGATTTGTATGTGCTGCAAATATATCCAGGTAGAGCAGATGGGGGCAAAGGTATGCAAACCTGTTAGCCATAACCAAACACCTCAAGGGAATGAGTCATTGGGCTTGAGGGTTTAGGACCATAGCCTCAGGAAACGTCTTGGTCAACTGGCATAATACACTCCACAAAGACAATGGTCCACATCCTCCTTTGGTGAGTAGTGACTGGGGTCTTAAAAGCTTACAAGTGGCCACTGAAGATACAACTATTGGTCTCCCCCCATCTGGGGCAAAGAAGAATGAAGAAAACCAAAGACTCAAGAAAACAACTGGTCCCAATGACTCATGTCCCACATGAGCCCCAGCCTCCACTAGCCTGAGACCAGAAGCTCTAGATGGTGTCCTGCTCCCACCACCAAGCCCTCTGATTGGGATCACAAAAGAAGGTCCTGGAGAGACCTCGAACTGAACCAACCCTGGAGGGCCACCTTTCAGCCAAACAATACCCAGGTCTCTAGAGTGCACAATAACATCTGTGCAGAAAGCGCTCCTTAGAACAATCAACCACATGAGACCTAAAGGGTAGCATTTGCCCAAAAACAAGGTTCAGGAAGGAGCAGGAAAGATGAACGAATGAACGAATGGAAACCAGGAAGCCAAGGAGGAAGTGGGAAGAGTGCTATTACATTGAGGGGGTTGCAAGGAGCATCAGGCAAAATGGGTGTAAATTGTTGAATGGAAAATTAATGTGAATTGTAACCTTTCACCCAAACCATAACATATTAAAAAAAAAAAAAAAAAAAAAAACCCAAGATATGAAGCAACTATGGCAAATGTGAAGGTTGGAATCAGTTGGGTTGAAACAGTTCAGAAAGAAAACCTTTTAAGTCCCGTCTTTGGGCCTGGTGAAGGGCAGACCAGTACAGCAGAGGCCAGCGGCTGTGAGGAGGGCCTAGCAGTGGCCTTCAGCAAAGAGCCAAGGGGAGGCAGCAGAGAACGAGCTGACAGTAGGGCTGAGGATGGCTGCCGACTCCCGGTCAGGACCACTGCACCGACGGCGGTGCCACTCACACAGCTGGGCTAAAGACAAGGCTTGATTTGATCGTGCTCTGAAGACTTGAGCGACCCCACTAGGCAACTAAGAAGCTGAATGAATGTTCCCTTGCTGTAAGCCAATTCATCGAAAGCCAGTTCCTAACAGCATTTTAAGGAATATTAGATTCTGTTTATCTCTGCCCTCGATCCCTGCTGAAGAGAGAGTCAGGTGACAACTTGGCCTAGGCTACTACTAACTGAGAGGGGGTGATGGCAGGACAGCCACCCTGGTCATAGACTCCTCCTTACTATCCTCCTATGTACATATATTCTTCATGAATATGAATAGTCAGCGAATAGATTCTTTCTTAATATTATCCATAAGGATACAGCAACATGCGCTTGCCATGGTTCTTGAAGAAGATAAGAGCAGCCATTATTTTCATCCAAACCTTCTCTCAGTCTCCTTGTGGTGGCCTGACCCTCCCTCCTCATCTGTTCTGCTTCCCTGGGGCCGCTCTGACAGGAATACACCACAAATGGGACAGCCTTAACAAACAGGAGTTTATTCTTACAATTTGGAGGCTTTAAGTCCAAGTTCAAAGTGCCAAGCTCCAGGGGCTGGGTGAAAGCCCCTCAACGTTGGGGACCAGCTCTGCCTCCTGCTCCCGGCCCACTGGAGCTAGAGGCGTTTCTTCACTCAGACAGCTGCTGGCTGCTGAGGCTGAGAAGCCCCAAGGTTGACAAGTCAAAAGGCACAGTCCCGATGTTACCAAACCACACGGCAGGCCCTTAACTTATGTCCATGCTAAGTCCCAAGGTCAGCAGAGCATGGCAGGCTGCTGAACACTGACACCGCTACATGCAGGGTCCAAGCATGCCATAGGCTAGAGACCATTCCCCAAGGCTGCTTCTTATATACAGGAAGCAGACCACAGTCCCAAAGGCAGCTACTCAGCTGCTCCCAGTAGATTCCACCATGGAGTTGATGACCAGTCTCATCATGGGGAGTACTACATCCAGCTGCCCAGCCACTCAACCAGGCCCAGCCAAGCTGACACACAAACATAACCATCACATCATCTCTTCCTCAGTCAAGGACCCCTCTTTGTCCAGCTGCTACTGTCACAGAGGCAAATGGGACACTATGGAAAATGCTCTTATGAAGACACAATGGAAACCAGTCAACCCAATGCCACCAAGCCTTCCAAAGCTGTAGAGACCACCTTCTCCGACACAGGCTGTGCGGAACTATGCCATTTTCTCATCAGAGCACATTCTCACCTGATCAGTTCCGAGAGGTGGCTTTTGGAGAATTGAACGAGAACCTATTGCTCTGCAACCTGGAGGAAAAGTCCGAGATAGAAATGGATGTAGGCCTGACCAAGTAGCGTGTGGGCAGTGGGTTCACGTGGGGGGCAGGGAAGTGGGCAACATTGTCGACTCCTCAAAGCGAGGACCCTGGGGAGCAGGGGGAAGTGCCAGTGAAGAGGAAAGGAAAGAACTCGCCGGAATGGCGATTGCCTGGGAGCCAAAGTCAGACAATCCCGAAGGAAAAAGTGCAGTGTTCTCGAAAACAAAGTGCACCCAGTGCCATGCGCCCTTCCCCAAACGTTGCTAAGTTGGTTTTTCTCTGAGTGTTCCATCGCCCATTTATGGGGTGAAGGTCTGAGAAGCCAGGAGAAAGGCACCACATGCCCCTTGTTCCCACTGTTCCTTCCTCAAATCTCCTGCAGCCCTTTCTTCATGTCTATGGACCCGCTCTTTTGCTTATATATTAGTCAGGACAGGCTAACTTCTTTTTTTTCCCACAGATGTTTTACAGGAATTTATTAAAATTATTCAAATTTGTTTAATCTTATACTCCATGAGGACAGACTGACTTCTGTAAGAACTACCGGAAAATCCCGAATGCCCACACAGTACACAAGAGAGGCCTGGCAGTGCGAGGGAGAGGCGCCATGCTCCCCTTCAGGTGCTTACAGAGAAACGTTCTGATCTGAAGGTGCGAGAGCTTTGCCTAGTGTGACAGTCTTCCTGTGCAACGGGGAGTCATACGGGGAGACTCATAGCTGCTACCCACTCTGTGTTTGCTTCCGTGAACCTGGCCCCAGAAACAGTCCTGAGGATTTTGTTTGCGTGGCCATGGCCTATGAAAATCAGCTCCCAGAACAAAACTCAAAATCTTTTTTTTTTTTTTTTTTTAAAAAGGGACCAGGTTTGCTGGTCTGATAGAGCCTGATGGAACCATGGAGACTATGGCCCCTAGCTGCCCTTCAGGTCTGGAATTGAACCCACTCCTGTGGCTTCCAGCCAAACAAAAGACAGGCATACGAATTGAACAGTTACCTGAGGTAGATACACTCCTGGGAGAGAGCAATCATGGGAGAAACAGGGGCTGTGTGTGCACAGGGAGACAGCTCAGGGGGCAGGAGTGCAGGGAGGGATGGACACAGGGAAGAGGTGACTGTGGGGAGGAAGTGGGAGGGGAGCTATACCATTGGGGGAAATTGTAATCAATATCATGAGACAAAGTGTATGTGAACTGCTGTATGGAAAGTGGATTTGCTCTGTAAATTTTCACTCAAATCACAAACGCTGAGTCAAGTCTCACAAAAATGGGAAGAGCCGTCCTTTGCAAGGTGTTTTAAGGACTGTTGTTGTTAGGTGCCATGGAGTCGGTTCAGACCCATAGTGACCCTGTACAACAAAGGAACCCTGCCGCTGCCACCCCATCCTCACAGTCACCACCATTTGGGCCCGTTGTTGCAGCCACTGTGTGCATCCGTCGAGCTCATGGACAGTCCTCCTCTTTTGCGCTGACCCTCCACTTTACCCAGCATGATACCCCTCTTCAGGGACTTGTCCCTCCCAGTAATATGTCCAAAGTACTTGAGACGAAGTCTCACCACCCTTGCTTCCAAGACGCATTCGGGCTGTACTGCTTCCAGTACAGCTTGGTTTGTTCTCCTGGCAGTCTATGGTCTCCCTAATATTCTTCACCAACACCATAATTCACAGGCATCACGTGAACCCAATCTAAGGAGTAGCACCCCAATAAGTACCAGCACCCAGAGAAGGATCCCAATAGGAATGCAGGGGAGGTTTTCAAAATCTTCTTGTTGGCTCTGTCTCTGCTGGTGGCCCTAGCCTTGTCCTCAACTACAAGCAAATTGATCCTCTAGCCAGTAGTGAGAAAGAGCTCAACAGGAGGCAGGCCAGGAGGCAGGCGGTTTGTGAACAAATACCCGATACCTGATCTTGTGCCCGATCTTAGCTGTGAGCCAGGTAGAGAGAGCCTGGAGCGGGCCAATGAGGCCCCACCAACCAGGACAGCAGGAGGGCTCCTCAGGTACACGCCAACTGTGGCCACCACGAAGTCAGCTTCGACCTCCTCTGGGCCCCGCACCCCTGCCAGCACCCATCATGACTGGCCTGGCTTTGTTACCAAGGGAGCATGTAAGGACGGAGTGGGTCATAGGAGGAAGGTCACCCACCTCACCTGTGGCCCGGATCGAGACCCCACCAACAGACCTGCACTCTCCCACCTGACTCTCCCCGCTCATTTCTCGGGCTCCCTTTCCCCCTCCCATAGCCAGCCCTAGGGAGCCCAGGGGAAGGGGAGCCCCACCTGCACTTCTTCTCCTGCAGGGCCTCCAGTGACAGTTGCAGGTCGGCCTGAGACTTCTGCTTCAGGCCCTCACAGGACGCCTGGAGGCTGAGGTACAGCTTCTTGACCTCTGTCAGCTCCTCCTTCATGTGCACAAGCAGGTCGCCCTGCTGGACCTCCAGCTTCGTTTCCAGGAACTTGCCCGGAGTGACCTCAGACAGCTTAGTGGCCAGGCTGTCTTCCTCGCCTGACCTGGGGGTCTCCAAAACCAGAGCCTTTTGAGAGCTCGGCTGCTCACAACTGTCCAGGCTGTGTTTGGCCTTGAGCATGGAGCTCTTCGGCCGGCAGGCCCCCTCCAGTTCCTGCAGCTGCCGGTGATACTGGTGGAGCCGCCGTTCTATCTGGGCGATGGTGGCGGAGGCGCGCTGGTTCAATTTCTCGAAGGCCTGCCGAATGTGCAGTGCCTGGTGCCGGTTGGCTTTGGACACGAGTTTGAGGTAGCCCACGATGTACTCATCCCGGCTGGCTTTCTCCACCTGCAGCTGCTCGGTGAGGCAGAGGATGCGGTGCCTGATGCTCTCCTGCACGCTCTGACCTGGCTCCATGTTGGAGAGGCTGGAGTGGCCGCTGGGGCCACCTTTGCTGGATGGCATGGACCTGCAGGAGGCAGTGTTGGAGGGGAGCATTGTGCCTTGGCTCTTCAGGTCTTCTTCCTGCAGTGGGAAATAAGAAACCATCAAGAGGCACTTGCCTGAGCTGCAACTGTAGGCGATTTGGACACATTACGGCTTCAATCTGCAAAGAGACTCGTGTGTCGGGGCATGCCAGATTTGTGCCCAAGACAGAGGCAAGAGAGTTCATCTTCCATGCCCTTGTGCCATCCTTTCGGCACCCTACTCCGTGCATTGCAGAGGGAACCTTACTCTGGCCCCCAGCAAACCCCTAGAGCCCCACTCCCTTATTTTCTCTTCCAAGATTTATCAGTTTTGGGTCTCATTGTACAAAGCCCTGTTGTTGCAAAGTACAGAATAAACTCATTCATCCTAACCGATACCAGACAGTGTCACTGCTAGTCATCAACAGCACTCACTTGGTAAAGTGGAGGCTCAGCAGAGTTGGATCAACACAGTGGCTGCAGGGATGGGCTCAGGCACAGCCAGGACTGGGAGGCCAGTGCACGATCGGGCAGCATTTCACGCCGTTGTACATGGGCTCACTACAAGTCGGAGCCAACTTGACGGCACCTAACAACAAAAACCAACAACAACCTGAACCAATATGGCTTGCTGCATTGCTACTGCTGGAGGGATCAGAGCAGTAGGCAGGAAGATTCGCATTCTAACAAGTTAGGTCATTCGTTCAATACATATTTGAACAGAATGTTCTCGCGTGGTGAATACCACCTTCAAGACACAGTCCAGTGCACATCCTGGCTCGACCACCATGTGGCCTTGGGGAAGTTAATGGACTTCTGAGTCTTGTTTTTCTCATATCTAAGGAAGATGAACTGGAACACGGTGAACCAGGGGTGGAGTGGAGGGTGATGAGCTAGGGCAGGTGGGTGGGGCCAGATCAGGTGGAACCTCTGTTCAGTTTCTCCTTGGAAACTATCAGCACCTTCATGACAGTATGACACTTGAAAATCTCCCAGGTCAGAAGTGATCACATTGTAATTAACACGTTGGTTCTGTGTATTTCCTTGTAGGCCAATGGAAAAACACAATGTGATATCTCGACACAACCAGCAGATCAGCAAAACTCTGCCAAACTAACAAAAATAAGTGTTGACAAGGAAATGGAGTAACAGGAACTCTCAATCACAGCTGGTAGCAGAGTAAATCGGTACAACCATTTTGAAAAAGCGTATCTTAAAGCTGAAGACATGCTTTCTATGGCCCAGCAACAGTGTTCCTGGGTATATCCCTTAGGAAAATGTGCATCTGTGCACCAGGAGACAAATACACTGGATTATGCCCCCCCAAATCTGTGCTGCAAATCCTAACCTCTATGCCTGGGGTTATAATCCCATTTGGGTCTGAGTTGTGTTTGTTATGTTAATGAGGCAGGATTAGTGTAGGATGTGTCTTGAATCAATCTCTTTTGAAATATAAAAGGGATGAAACACTCAGAGGAAAGAAGCCTGGATTTGGGAAGAGAGATGCCAAGCCACAGGAACATCGCCCAGGAGCAGAAGCTCAGAAGAAACAAGGACATTCCTCCAGAGCCAACAGAGAGCAAAAGCCTTCCGCTACAGCCCTAGAGCCAGCACCCTGAATACTGGCTTCTAGCCTCCGCTACTGTGAGAAAATAAATGTCGGTTTGTTAAAGCCATCCACTTGTGGCATTTCTGTTCCAGTAGCCCTCTAGTTCTCTAGAACTAAGACATCCAGTAAGGTTCGCAATAGTCAACAACTAGAAACAACCCACCTACTCATCGGCAGTAGAATGTGCAAGTCAACGGTACAATATAGTACCATACAGCAATGAAAATGAACTACAGATGCAAAAACATGAATGATGCTGTTTAGAGACACATCACAGATGGTAAAGCTGTAAAGAAAAGCACGGATGTTAGTACCATAAATGTTAGGATAGTGATTCCAACCAGGTGGAAGAGAGAGATTGTGACTGGAGAGGGATACATGGAGGCTGGGGTACTGGACTCAAGTGGTTGGTGAAGGTGTGTTCACTTTATAATTACATGTTAGCTTGTATATTGCTGTTTCATGAACCTTTATGCACATATGTCAGCTTTCACAATTTCAAAAAGTTTTAAAATGTTCAATGGATGTATTTAACAGCATATTAGATAGGGCTGGAGACATAATAAACTGCAAAATAGAACTAAAGAAAATATCTAGAATGTAGCACAGAGGCACAAAGAAATAGAAAAGTTGAAGTTTGAAAAATTAGAAGACATGGAAGATGGAGTAACAAGTCTAACACAAATCTAATTGCCACCCTAGGGGAGAAGACAAAAAACAATAAATCACTGGCAATATTTTGAGAGATAGTGAGAACTTTACAGAACTGAAGAAAGACACAAATCCACAATTCAAGAAGCCTCCCAAATCCCAAAGAGAAAAAACCGAAACAAGTCCCCATCTAGATACAACACAGTTGTAGAACGTTGTTGTTGCAATTTGCTGTTGGGTCAGTTCTGACTCCTGGCAACCTCATGTGTGCAGAGTAGAACGAACGGCTCCAAGGGTTTTCGATGTCGTGACCTTTCTGAAGGAGATTGCCAGGCCATTCTGCCAAGGAGCTTGTGAGTGGGTTCACACTGCCAACCTTCCAGGTAAGAGCTGAGCTCTTAACCATTCATCCCACCCAGGGATCTCCATTTGCAGACTACCAGAGACAAAGACAAGGTCTCACAAGCAGATGGAGGGGGGAGCTGATTACCTTTAAAACCATGACGGTTACACTGAAAGCTGACTGCTCAATAGCATCGGTGAGATCCAGAAGACAGTTGAATAAGATCTTCGGTATGCTGAGGGAAAACCTGCCGAGAAACAAACACAGGTCACACACAAAGAATCAGATAACAGAATGTCTTTAGACTCCGGCAACAGCATTGGAAACTGGAAGATCACGAGGTAATGCCTTCCAACTTCAGAGGGAAAAATAAATGTCCAACCTAGAATTCCATGCTTAACTGGCAACTGTGAGCTTAGACTAAAGACAGTTTCAGACACGTAAGAACTCAACCGTTGTTGTTGTTAGATGCCGTCAAGTCGTCTCCGACTCATAGCGAGCCTATCCACAGCAGAACGAAATACCGCCCGGTCCCGCACCAGCTCCGTGATCCCTGCCATACTTGAGCTCAACGCCGCAGCCACTGTGTCAACCCATCTCGTTGAGGGCCTTCCCCTCTTTCGTTGAACCTCCTACTTACCAAGCATGACATCCTTCTCCAGGGAATGGTCCTTTCTGACATGACCAAAATAGGTGAGATGAAGTCTGGCCATTCTCACCTCCAAGGAGCATTCTGGCTACACTTCCTCCAGGACAGACGTTAGCTCTTTTGGCAGTCCATTCTAGCCTGCCCTTAGTAATCAACTAAGAAACTTTGGTCTCTATGCATTTGCGTATTCTAGGTACTTCACGTAATTGGGATGATACAATATTTCTCCTTTGTGTCTGACTTATTTCACTCAGACCCAGAATAGACACAGAAAAAGAATAATGGAAAGGCTGCAGACTTGCCCTACTAGATGCACAAAGAAATTCTGAAGTGACAGAAATGAAACAGTGACTTTGTGTGTGTGTGTGTGATAAAATACTTACAACATAAATTCACCATATAAACCATTTTAGAATGTACGATGCAGTGACGTTTAATAGGCTCACCAAGTTGGGCAGCCGTCACCAGCTGCAGACTACAGGTAGTCCCTGACTTATGATGTATTCAAGTTATGGCAAACCATACTTATGACCCTCCAGTTTGGGGTAGAGAGTTGTACGTTTTACATTAGCAATATGTATTACATTAAAAAAAAAAACAACCACCAAACCCACTGCATCGAGTTGATTCTCACTCATAGTGACCCTATTGGGTTTCCAAAGCTGTAAATCTTTACAGAAGTAGAGTGCCTCATCTTCCTCCCGTGGAGCAGCTGGCCAGTTTGAACCACCAACCTTCTGGTTACCAGCCAATGCCTTATCCACTCCGACCTCCGAGCTCCTTAATACATAGTACGTACAACGTTAAATTATATCTGTAAATTTATATGTAATCTTTCCAACCCCTGAAAACAAAGATTTATAAAAATTCTGATAATAAAAGGCAATAATAATGAAAACTGGAAACAAAATGATGTATTCCACCTATGTCAGACCTGACTTACGACTTTAGAAGTGAACTCCTTTGTAACTCGGTGACTACCTGTATTTTCCTCACCCCAAAAGAAACCCTGTGCCCGTTAGCTAGTCACTCTCCATTCTCTCCTCTCCAAGCCTCTGGCAACCACTTGTCCGCTTTCTGTCTCTATGCATTAGCCTATTCTGGACATTTCTTACAAAAAGAATTATTTATTTGTATTATTGAGGTAAGTTCACATAGCAAAATTAGCCATTTTACAGTTTACCATTCAGTGGCATTTAGTACATCGCCACTAACCGCTCGCAGAACTTTTTTGTCTCCCCCTCGGGAAACCTCTTCGCCGTGAGGAGGGGACGAAGAGAGCAACAGGAGAAACAAGTAAGTGAAGGGGCGCATGCGCATGCGCATGCAGAGGACTTTGCGCATGCGTGAGAGGCCACGTGACGAAGCTAAGGCGGGCTCCCAGCACCATTTTCTCTGAGGCGAGCCACGCGAGCGGCAGCATGGCTGCAGCGAGAGCTCCTCCGGTCGAACACGGGGTGCCCGATGTGGAGACGGTGCAGGTGCTACGGGACACGGCCAACCGCCTGCGCATCCACGCCATTAGGGCCAGTTGCGCTTCAGGCTCCTGGTAAGGCACCCACGGGGCGCGGGGCAGCCGGCGTGGGCCTGTGTGGTAGTACGGTGAGAGGACAATTCGAGCCCCTTTGGGGCCTTGGCACCTAGAGCAATCAGGTGTGTGGTGGCTCGGTCACAGCAGCCCGGGTCCAGGCCTTTGTCACCGGGTTTGGGCGGGTATGCTTGGAGGGTCCCTGCCCCTCCCCCTCATATTTCCCCTCCCCCCCTCCGGCGGGCTGCTGGCTTCTGGAGGTGTGGGGGCCGAGGGGGACTGGGGCGGCTTAGGCCCCACGATGGGCCCAGTAGGAAACCAAAAAAACCAAGCCCCATGCTGAGGAATCAATTCCGACTCACAGCGCCCCCACAGGCCAGAGGACAACTGTCCCGCGGGGTTTCCGAGGCTGTCGGTTGGTGTGGAAGCCGACTGCCTCATTTTTTTGTCCTGCGGAGTGGCTGGTGGTCTTGAACTGCGACCGTTTGGTTAGCAGCCGAATGCGCTAACCATTATGCCACCAGACCGCGAGGAAGCACTTTATAAATCTTTGAATTTCTTACACTTTCATTACTTTCACCTTCAAAATTAATCCTTTTAAGCAGAGGGCATGTTTTCTCAGGGGATCTCTAACGGTTTTTAAGCCAAATCGTGCAGTGCCAGCGGTGCAGCCCCCAGTTTCTTGTAGTAGACGCTTGGAAGGAGACGCTGCAAATGCTGGCCCTCTGCCTGTGGGGGCAGGGTTTTGGGGCGTGGCTTCAACGCCCCCTTTTCTCCTTTGACTGAGGCTGCTGCGCTCATGCAGGCTGCTTCCTACCCTAGTAGTCACCTTGCATTCAGTGAAGGCCGTAAGTTTCTGGACCATGAGAAATTTCTTTGTCTTTAACCATTCGCTTCTTCCTAAAAATGCTGATTTTCAGTAGTAGATGGGATCTTCATGGCCTTTCTTGACAGTTTCCCTGAAATGTTCTCAGCACTGACAATCCCACAGGAATTGGAAGGAAGGAAGGAAATACACACGTGGGTGGAATCCTGAAGTGAAATTGTCCAGAGTGCATGGGTACACCACAGGGAAAGGGGTTGTGAGGTTACTGGACTCCATTGCATCCTTCAAGGCCATGAGCTTGAGAGGCAGTGGCCCTGCTGCTTCCCCTCTGATAAGAGCACATGCCGAAAGGCAGCCTTTGTGCCTTGTCCCTTGCTGGTCGTTAGCCTGTGAGAAATAACCTGTGCTGCATCTGCCTTTCAGCCACCCCACTTTGAGCAGCAGTGCTGCTGAGATCATGGCTGTGTTGCTGTTCCACACGATGTGCTACAAACAGTCAGACCCAGAGAACCCGAACAACGACCGCCTCGTTCTTTCCAAGGTGAGCGGGCACAGGTGTCCAGGGCCTGCTCAGACACTGGTTTCTTAGACTCGTTTTAAAAAGTCACCATGTGGCAGCAAGGCCAGAAACGGGCTCTGTTTATCATTGTGGTTCCTCTTTCTTTGTGTTACAAAGACGTAAGTAAAGGGTTTTGCTGGTGAGGATTGCTTGAAGCTGCTGGACAGATGACTGGTAGCGGCTGGAGCCCTTTTTTCCCATTGGTGGTACCCTGCCTTGCCCCACCTAGCAGTAAGGCCCCGTCTTTTGCAGGGCATGAGTCTCCAGCCCTCTGTGCCACCTACACAGAGGCAGGCAACATCAGCGAACCCAACTCGCTGAGTTCGAGGGAAGTTGACCATGATGTGGAGGGGCATCCCACCCCATCAGTAAGCTTTCCCTTCTCGGTAGATTTGACCTGGCCCTCATAGAACCCACTGCTGTTGAGTCAGTTCCAATTCATGCCAACCCTGCAGGACAGAGTAGAACTTCCATAGGATTTTCAAGGTTATACATCTTTAGGGAAACAGACTGCCTCATCTTCCTCCCATAGAGCGGATGGTGGGTTTGAACAGCAGACATTTTGGTTAGCAGCTGAGTGCTTTGATCACTGTATCACCAGAGCTCCTGGTCCTGGTCCTGATCCTGGTCCTGAAAGGACACCATTTTAATTAGAGTAGATACAATACCAGTACTTTAGGACATAGTGGAAAGGAAAGAGACACTACAAAAGCAAGGTCTGGAAAAAAAAGGCGGGAGGGGGCTAGATTTGCTTGTTTGATAGAACCTGGCAGAACCCCTGAGACTATGGCCCCTAGCTGCCCTTTAGGTCTGGAATTGAACCCACTTCTATGGCTTCCAACCAAACAAAAGACAGGCATATGAGCTCAACATTTACATTAAGTGGATACACTCCTTGGAGAGATCAATCATGGAAAAATAGAAGGGCTGTGTGTACATAGGGAGACAGCTCGGCGGGGTGCATGGGAAGGAAGGACACAGGGAAGAGGTAACTATGGAGAGGAAGAGGGAGGGGAGCTGTTGCATTGTGGGAAATTGGAGTCAATGTCATGAGACAAAGTGTATGTGAGCTGCTATGTGTGCTCAGAAGGCAGGCAGGAGTGCAGGCCATCTTGCTGTGGCTCAGGCCTGGAGCCGGTGGGCGCGATAGAGCCAGAGCAGTCAGGCCTCCCTGGTAGATGCACTTGAAGTACAGCAAGGAATGTGGGCTCCAGTATGCAAGTGTGTGTCTGATGAAAGCCGCAGGGCCAACTGTGAGGCCTGCAGTTGCCACAGGGCCTAAGGCGCGTGGCTGGAGGCTTCCTGTGGTATGGGGTGGCCTCTGCCACCCTCTTCCAGACCACCACAGTACTTTATTTAGGTTTCATAGGCATATCTGTTGTTTGCAGCCAAGCAGCATGGGGCTCATGCCTTTCTGTGAGTTTGTCCCACTTGGTGCTGGCTGGGAAGTGGCAGTGTAGGAGCCAAGGCAAGAAGTCTTCCAGGACACCATGTCCAGAAATGGACAGGTAGCGTGTCAGATAGGTTAAGCATTCTGGATCAGAATAAAGGGGAAGAGGTAGTTGAAAAAGAGTACTCTAGGCAGACCTTGATATTGTCACTTGAGCAGAGACTGGAAGATTTGTAAGAGAGTGAGAAGTGCACATATCTCAGGACAAAGGAGCAAGTGCAAAGGCCCTGAGGCAGGCTCGCACCTTGTGTGGTCAGGGATCCCCAAGTGGGGTGTGGCAGGGGAAGCTCAGAGGTGATGGGGGCCTGATCAGGCAGAAAAGGGAAGACCTTGGATGCTTCAGCAGCAACATGATGACCCGCATTAGGTTTTAACAGGATCCCTCTGATGGTTGGGTTGAAGACTACCTGTAAGGAGAAGCCAGGAGCTCATGGAGGAGGCCACTGTATTGACTTGCAAGATTATTGAGGCTTTGGAATGACTTCAGGGTATCTTTGGAAGCTTTGTGCTACCTTTGGGGATGGGGTATTTTCCAGTGTGGCCCTTTGGCTCTGGTCAGAAGAGACTTCAGGAGCCCAAGTCTTTGCGTGGGACAGTGATAGCCGTGTTCATGTAGGAGAGGGGCGCTAGATGACCGCTTCCAAGATCTCAGCTGACGTGGGTATTAGAAACCAGGGACGTCACAACCTTCTGGGTTTCTAGTTTCTATTTAAGAAGCTGTATTCTCTGTAAAGGCGCTCTGGTGGTGCAGTGGTTAAAGCATTCAGCTGTCATCCAAAAGGTGGGTGGTTTGAACCCACTTGGTCACACCTACATCCATTTCTCTATCCCACTCGGTGACCCACTGATGTGGAAGGCCAATGCCAGCAGTTGGCCCAATACCAATATCCCATGGCTGGGCTCAGAGCCAGTTGGTCTTTTCTCTTTCTTACAGAAACTGCCATTTATGGATGTGTCATCAGGCTGGATGGAACAAAGCCTAGGCGCTGCATGTGGGATGGCTTATACCGGCAAGTACTTCGACAAGGCTAGGTAAGTGCTCACCCAGAAGCCACTTGACTGCCTCCTCTCATAGAGAGGTTACTGATGGGAGGGCCTGCTTTTCTGACGACATGTCCCAGCTGCTGTTGCTCTGGTACAGGAGAGGAGCTGAAGGGCCCCAGCTGGGCACGTTGATGTGTCTTGCAACCCTGTGCACTCTCCTGCCCTCCCCTGTGGCCGGCATGCCTGAGTCCAGAGCACTTGGTTCAGTTTCTCTGAGACAGAGCCTCTGTCAGGGCCTGGGGCAGGGTACAGCTACCTAACTGCATTGGCTCAGGGAGAGCCCAAATGGCTCCAGCTGCTCTGTGGAAAGACTTCCCGTCACTCTGATGGCATGTTGTTGGGACCTTGTTTCCTCAGTACTTGGCAGGATTGCAGGTGAAATCTGCAGCCTAACCCCACGCCCAGGCCCTACTTACCCGGAGCCCTACTCTAAGAGCAGGCTGGGAGGGGCCTGCTGTGAGCTGTGTTGTGCTCATCCAGCCCTGTGATCAGATGTGTCTGGAGCAGCACAGGTATGAGAGTCAGAATAGTCAGCCCGTATTAAGCGATTGCCAGCCTCAGCTTGGCCCCGGGGCCACCACATCCAGCTTCCTCCACCAGGAAGTCGGCCCCCAGCCAACTGCTTTTCATTCCCCAAAGTCCCGGTCCTTGTGGTTAATAACTCCTGTTTCATGTTGCTGTTCTGGTGTGGAGGAGTTTAGTGTTGACAACAGAACATAGGCCACTTGAGTAGAAGTTTGGATTGTTCAGATTGGTGTCAGTACACAGGTAAGATCAGAAATTACAGGAGGCAGTATAAGTAGAGCGGACCCTACCATGATGATGTGGACAATGTGGACGTGGATACTGTTTTTGGTATTGAAGGGAGTTGCTTTCTTCCCATTCCTCTCTTGTGTTTTAGCCTTTGAAGCAGCTTTCTTAGTCTGTTTCACTCCATGAAATCTTTTTGCTTGAGTGGCCCATGTGCACCCCAAGCAGTGTCCTCATTCTCTTGCTTGCTTCAGCTACCGGGTCTTCTGCCTGTTGGGTGAGAGCGAGGCCTCAGAAGGCTCTGTCTGGGAGGCTTTGGCCTTTGCTTCCCACTACAGCCTGGACAACCTCGTGGCAATCTTCGACGTGAACCGCTTGCGCCAGAGCAATGCCCTGCCTGTCGAGCAATGCACTACCATCTACCAACAGCGTTGTGAGGCCTTCGGGTGAGCACACCTCCTGTTGCACTCTTTCTTCTGCCCCCACTCTTCATCTCTTAATAGCCAGCCTCCTCCTCTGGTCAACAGGTGGAATACTTACGTGGTGGATGGCCATGACGTGGAGGCACTGTGCCAGGCATTTTGGCAAGCAGCTCGAGTGAGGGAGAAGCCCACAGCAGTGGTGGCCAAGACTTTCAGGGGCCGGGGAATTCCAAGTAAGCAAAGGTTTCTCTGTCCAGCAAAGAGGTAGAAGGAGGCTTGGGCTGGCCAGCACGTTCCTTAGCTGATGAATGGTGATTTAACCTGAAACCCACACTAGATGCCAGGAACAGAGTCCAGGACAGCTAAAAGTGGCCTCTCAGCACTTAGGCTAGGGGAGGAGGTAGGGCCTGGGATTCCATACTGCCACACACATCTCCCTGGGCAGAACTGAACAGTCCTGGATTCAAGGACAGATTCCCAGAGGTAGGACAGCTATGGGGGTGGGGGTTTTGAAAGACCAGTATTGATTTTTAGAAATGTCACTGCCCTGGCCGGAGGAGGGCTTGGGTTGAGGCTCTGGCGGGCAAAGCCAATAGGGGAGGGTGGGAGCTGATGGCAAGTCCCGGGCCCCTGCCCCTCAGGCGGACGACCTGGTGGTCTGAGGTTGGCACAGGAGGAGACACGAACAGTCAGGTTCTACTTTGGACAGGGTGAGTTTGAGATGCATGTGGAAGAGACATGTGGCGGCCACGGGTATAAACCTGGACTTGTGGCTATGTGGTGACAGTGTTCATTTAGGCTGCATGGGCTCTGAGTTGGGCTGTACATACACACATGATCTGGGCCACCTGTCACATTGCTTAAGAGCATGGCCCACCTTGGCACCTTAATGCAAGTATTTAGCACAATAGAAAGAACAGGAAAGTGGCGTGGAGCCAAGGGGGCAAGAGCTGAGCTCCGCTCCAGGTGACTGCAGTGCCAGAGCGTGCTGCTGTGTGAGTGAGCAGGCCCGCACCTCAAGGCGTGCACACAGACAAGTGGGCCACACACGCACCGTCCGGAAGAATACACGAGTGTGACTCCCTTACATGCCCCTACACACATCAGCCCATCCTCGATTCCGGCTGATTCTGCCTCTGACCTGTAGCTCAGATCTGTTCACTCTCGCCTCTGCTCCCCTGCCCGGGCCCCCGCCCTTTCTCTCTAATTGCAGTAGCCTCTCCAGTGCTCTTGCCACTTCCAGGTACTGCGCTGCTGCCCTGAGGAGCTTTCTTAAACTCAGATTGCCGCAGTCATGCCCCCTGCTAAGACTCAAGAGGTTCCCCAGCTTGCTTTGGATGAAACCCAGAGGCCCCTGCCTGATGAGCCTCTGACCATCTCAGTCTCGACTTCCCTCCCTCGTCCCTCCATTCACCAGTCCATGGCCAGTGGCCCTCTCAAGCGCCTCTGGCCTTTGGCCTGGCTGTTCTCTCTGACCGCAGTACCATCCCAGGCCCTCTTCAGCATTATTTTACTCCTTTGAGTCCTAGGCTGATGTCTTGTGACAACCTAACAGGCACTCTTTCAACATTTGTTGAATGACTGTTTCTTATTTCATTGCAGATGTTGAAAGTGCAGAAAATTGGTATTCAAAGCCGATGCCCCACGAGCGAGCAGATGCAATTATCAAATTAATTGAGAGCCAGATAGAGACCAACAGGGAACTCGTGCCAAAGCCTCCTGTTGAAGACTCACCTCAGATCGATGTCATGGATATAAAACTGACCATACCACCTGCTTACAGAGTTGGTGACAAGGTAGGCAAGAGATTAGTAATTGGGTAAGTCCTGTCCTCAACTGCCTTGTTCCCTTAATTCCCTCCTAAATGCACAGGCTGCTTCATTTATTCTGATCTCCACAGATGAAAACCCGCTTAGATGTTTAACTGGGGCTTGTAAGCAATAAGCATGGCCTTCCCTTCCCTTTTACTCGCTCTAATCTCTATTCTTTGCTTTCACTTACTTAAATCTGAATTTGCTTATTGCTAAGTTTGTGTCTTAACATCTGGTGCCTTATAGCATATTAGTGCTTCCTAACTTCAGTTAGTTGTGGTCTTACAGTCTATTACGCGCTAGCTTGCGAAGGTGCTCTGAGATGGGTAGCCCAGTGGGGCTGACTCTTGAACTCACTGTCTAGATGACACAAGGAAGCAGGCCAGTCCAACGCAAATCAATTCTGAAAAAGAATCAAATTAAACCTGAACCCTGGATATAAAAAGCCTTTTAGCTTTTCGTTATCATGCTTATAGCCTGCCTTCTGATACATTGAAGCCCACCTGAAGGAGGCAGGGTCTTCCTGACCTATTGGAAATAAGGCAGCAGACTTGTGATGAAGGAACGATTTTCATACTTTGTTTGGGAGACATTTTGAGCATTGCTTATGTTTTCTTAGCATAGTAACATGGGCTAAATTACACAGAGTGTTCAGGAGAAAACTGTAGAAACTTAAGTACTTCCATTAATTAAAAAGAAACAGTGAAAATAAAGGAATAAGGTATTCAATTCAAGGAATTCTCAAATGAACTGAGAAGCAAGAAAACCAAAAAACCAAACCAAACCCACTGCTGTAGAGAAGCAGATAGTAATGAATTGTGCACTTGGCCTTCCTGAAGGGGGTGTTGGTGCTGTGAACTAACACTGCAGCGTGTAGCAATTTCTCCACCAGAAAGGCCCAGGGGGTACAGAGAGCTCTGCTGAGGGGACACCTGTCCCCTGCTGCTCCCTGGGTTGTGACATGGGGCTGGGTTTCCTTGTCTGCCCCAGGGACCACCATGGTGTCATCTGGAGGCAGGGAGTGCATAGTGTGAGCTACTAAAAATGAGGAGGAGACACACACTGATGGGGGAGCATTTCCAAATGCTATTATTTTTTCAAAGTGTAAAAGCAACGTAGAGTAGCATTTCCTGTATGCCGAAAATCTTAAAAAATGCTATTATACATTCACATAAGGTATGGAAAACTGTATTTTGATCAGTTGTACCAAATTACTGTGTTTGTCTGTGGAAAGTAGAATTATGGGGGCTTTCAATCAGTTTTTATTTACTTAAATAAAGCACACACTTATATGTACTTGACAAATGAGAAAAAATTAATGAATTAAGGTAGGCCAATTCGTCAAAAATCAACTAAGAAACAAAAAGCTGCATTAATACATAAATGTAAGAGCTAGTTCTCTAAAGTATTAGCTAGCCAACTCCAGGAGTAAGTTAAAAACCAGAAATATATAACATTAGCCATTAGAAAGAGAACATAACCACAGATGTGGAGGACATTCAAAGAATTACAAGAGAAAACAGAATACAACTCTGTGCTGACTGGTATGGAAACCTGTAAAAGAAGGGACCATTTTTTAGTAATTCGTAAAATATCAGAATCAACTCAAAAAGAGAAAAGTTAAATAGATGGATAGTGATAGAAATAAGTGAGAAAACTATTCCAAAACTGTATCTCCAGAGTGCTAAACTCACCAAATTACAAGAGGGACTTATTTTTAACCTTCAAGGAACTGGTAATTCCTAAGCTATTTCAAACATTTCCAAATATGGAGAAAGACCAAAGCCTCCCAATTCATCTATGACGCCAGAAAGTGACAAAGCTAGGCCAAAGGAAAAAGCTACAGACCAACCACACTTAAGAATATTAATGTAAAATTTTTAAATAAAACATTAGCCAATCTTAACTCCATGCATATGTTAAAAGAAGTAGGTACCAGCCTTAGTGCAATTGACATTAGTGATGCAGATGAGTCATCACCATGAGGAAGTTGCTCATAGAATTCACTGAACTGTCAGATCAAAGGAAGGGAAAAAGGATTGTCTTGATTAATGCTAAACAAAAACAGGCCATAAAATCCAACATTCATTCCAGGTTGTTTGTTTGTTTGTTTGTTTTTTAAAAAACTCTTAATAAAACCAAGTACCTTCATTTCAATTCTCAATCTAGGTCTAGATATCTTAAACCTGGAACCACCTTCATACCTAATGGTAAAGGTATTCTCATTTTCTGGCAAAGGTGTTCAGCCCTGCTGTGGAGGTGCTAGCCAACGTTATAAGATAAGAAAATAAAAGAATCTATACTGACAAGGAGAAGGCAAGCTTATCATCATTTGCAGGTGTTATAGTTGTATATGAGGAGCCCTGATGGCACAGTGATTAATGCATTGGCTGACAGTTCAAAAGGTTGACAGTTCAAACCCACTAGCCACTCTGTGGGAGAAAGATGAAACAGTCTGTTTCCATAAAGATTGACAGCCTTAGAAACCCTGTGGGGGAGTTCTACTTTGTCCTCTAGGGTTGCTGTGAATCAGAATAGACTCCATGGCAGTGGGTGTGGCTTGGGCTTTGCTTCTGTGAAGATTGACAGCCTTAGAGACCCTGTGGGGCAGATCCACTCTGTCCTCTAGGGGCAGTATGAGTGGTCTATAAGCTATCTTACCAGACTTTCTTATTTCTAATAATTTACCACCAACTCTCTTGAGTTTTCCGGATATTACAGCTATAACACACTGTCATCGAGTTGATCCCAATTCATAGCAATCCTATAGGACAGAGTAGAACTACCCCCATAGAATTTCCAAGACTGTAAATAAATCTTTATGGAAGCAGACTGTGTCATCTTTCTCCCATAGAGGGGCTGGTGGGTTCGAACCCCCCACATACACCTTTTGGTTAGCGGCTCAATGCTTTAACCAGTATACCACAAGAGCTCCTAAAGATAATGTATAGCAAAACTAATATAAAGAAGTCAATTCTTTTCTTATATTAACAGCAGCTGTTGTTGTTATTGTTGTTATGTGCCATCGAGTCAGACCTGACTCGTAGCGACCCCTCCTTGGGTTTCTGAGGACCCCTCCTTGGTTTTCCGAGGCAGTATCACTACAGAAGTAGATTGCCCAACCTTCCTTCTGAGGAGTAGCTGGTGAGTTTGAACCACCAGCCTTCTGGTTAGCAGTCAAGTGCCTTAGGCACTATGCTACCAGCTAGTTAGCAGTTAAAACAAAGAGATGATCCCTGCTATAATAGCTAAAAACATTAAATGACTAAAAATAAGTATTACTATTGTTGTTATGTGCCGTCGAGTCGGACCCGACTCATAGCGACCCCTCCTTGGGTTTCCGAGGCAGTATCACTATGGAAGTAGATTGCCCCATCTTCCTTCCGAGGAGTGGCTGGTGGGTTTGAACCGCCAGCCTTCTGGTTAGCAGTCAAGTGCTTCAGGCACTATGTTACCAGAGATCCTTATAAAAAAAAAAAAAAACACTGCCATTGAGTCAATTCTGACTCATAGCGACCCCATTGGGTTTCCAAGACTGTAAACCTTTATGGAAGTAGATTGCCTCATCTTCCTCCCATGGAGCAGCTGGTGGGTCAGAACCACTGACCTTCTGGTTAGTAGCCAAATGCCTTACCAACTATGCCACCAGAGCTCCTTGCTTGTAACACTGGAGACCTTAAAAGATTGGCTTTAAGAGATGCAGAACCATTATTTATGCCCTGGCCACTTCTGACAGATACACTAGGGAGGGACTGGAGTGGGAGGAAGACGGGCCTTCCACTGTACACTCTTTTTTTTTTTTTTTTAAATATGGAACGCTTCACGAATTTGCGTGTCATCCTTGCTCAGGGGCCATGCTAATCTTCTCTGTATCGTTCCAATTTTAGTATATGTGCTGCCGAAGCGAGCACCCGCTGTACACTCTTTTATGACTTTGGAACGTTATATGTCTACGTTAGCTATTTTAAAAAGTATTTTTAAGAAAACGTTTTTTAAAAGTGCTTGGATGAATGAAGACTTCAATAAACAAAGGGAGAAACCTTTTCTTTTATAAGCAGCGTTGTGGAGACGCAGTTCACACAACCTTCAATTCACCCATCGGAACTGCCTAACTCAGTCCTGTTTAGCATGTTCACAGAGCTGGCAGCTATTGCTCACTCAATCTTAAAACATTTTCATCATCAGAAAAGCCCTGCATCCTTTAGCTGTTGTTTCCCAGTCCCCATCCTCCCCAGCCCTGTGGGTGTTGTCTCTAGATGGCTGTGTCCTGGGCATTTCATGTACATGGAATCGTGCAGTATTTGGTGGTTGACTGCCTTCACTCAGCAGCGTGTTTTCAAGGCTCATGAGCTTCGTAGCACGCTCAGGCCTCCAGTGCTCTGGGGCTGAGTAATAGTCCATTCTTTGCAGTAGACCATTTGGGTTGTTGCTGCTTCTTGGCTGTTAGAATGCCGCTGCTCTGGATGTTTGTGGGAGGGCATTGGAGTGGGACCGTTGGGCCCTATGGTAATTCTCTGTTTAACCTTTCAGGGAACTGCCAGACCTTGTAATTTTCATTTTAAAAAAAACCCTGAATATTGTGGAGATGTCACTTCTTCCCTAAATTAATCTTTAAATCAGTCTAGTCTCAGACTCTGGGTAGCTTTGTTATTGGAGGCAGCGTTGGCCCAGTGGGGTTCTGGGTGTCTTTGTCATTGGAGGTGTGGCTTTAAAGTTCATTTGAAAGAAAACCTGAGAGAAGCTAGCCAGGAAAGGGGCCACAAGTGGCGCTTGCTGTGCCGGAAGCAGCTGGCACATGTGGGGAGGGCTGGGAGGGGCTGAGGAGCCCTGGTGGGGCGATGGTTAAGTGCTCGGCTCGGAACCCAGAAGGTCAGCAGTTTGAACCTACCAGCAACCCCAAGGTGGAGCAGACCTCCCATAAAGATGACAGCCTAGGAAACCCTCTAGGACAGTTCTGCTCGGTCCTGCAGCGTTGCTATGAGGCAGAATTGACTCAACAGCCCACAACAACTACAACAATAGGAGGGGGCTGGTGAGGCTGGTCCCTCAGGGACCAAGGTGAATGGGCACTCAGTAGGTGACTACGTCAGCATTTCACCTAAGGAAACAAACACAACGTGAATTTCTCAGGAAATCATTATGCTGATCTGCTGAGGGAGATCATTCAGACACAGAAGGACAGACAGTGTCTGCAACAGGCAGATGCACAGAGACCAGCTGATCCGTGGCTACCAGAGGCCGAGGGAGGAGCGAATGGGGAGTTAGCGCGCAGTGGCGCTGAGTGTGGGAGGATGTCATCTATACGTTACCACAGTGAAAAAGTTTTAGACGACTAGCTATTGGGATAAAAATATAAACACGGTCTCTTCCGCAGGAGCAAAGATTTAAATGTGGAGAATGAAACCATAGAGCATGCTGAAAGGAAATACGGTGAAGTCCCTTGTAATTTTTGGCTAGGAGAGTCTTTTAAACATGGCATAAGACCCAGACACCAGGAAGGGGAAGACAGGTTTATCTGATGTCATAAAGATGTACAACTTATCAATAAATCAGAGGTCTCAGTCAATCAGTTCTTTATACTTTTCATATTGGAATTTTCTTACAGCGAATATTACTATCTTTTAAATTATAAAGTTGCAGAGGTATTTGCATTTTGGAAAATAAATATTTTAAAATTTTTATGAACTGTGTGTGGGGGACAGGAGAATAAATGTCCAAGGCCGGTGTTTATAGGAAAATACCATTTGTAAACGAATCTCTGTTCTGCCCTAGACAGTAGACCGATTAGCAGAAGAAAATCCTTTGAGTGGTGAAGTAAGAATTGGTCGTGTCTGAAACGACCACCGTGGCGTTGGCGAATGTTTTCCTGCTTGGAGGAGTGAGGGGGGAGGGACTGTCCCCTCCACGTATAGAACATGTGTTTGAGAAATTGACAGCCAGAAGAGCCACACTGGGTGTCAAATCAGCTGTCTGTCCTTTGACCCCAAGGAGATATCCTGAGTGATTACAGACTTGCTCTTTTCTTCATCAAGGCCAGTGGTGGTTCTGCAGAAGTTTGCCTGCCTTCAAAATCTAGTCATCCCAAGAAACCCCCAGTGGCTCTTCCTTTCTTCTAGGTGGCTACTCGCAGAGCATACGGCCTGGCCCTGGCTAAGCTGGGCCATGCCAACAAGAGAGTCATCGTCCTGGACAGTGACACCAGGAACTCCACCTTCTCAGAGATGTTCCAGAAGGAACACCCCGAGCGCTTCATCGAGTGCTTCATCGCTGAGCAGAACCTGGTGAGTAGATGGGGCAGGCCTGGGCTTCTGACCCCAGCGCGACCAGCCTTCCTGCCACTCGTGACAGCACAGAAGCAGATGGAGAGGTGCGGGGGCAGAGTCTCAGCCGTGGCCACCTGGACCATGGGGAGGGCCAGCCAGCTTCAAGAGGTCAAGGTGGCCCTGCTCTTTTGCCTGCCCCCACCCATCACTTTGTTGTTGTTATGTGCCATCGAGTGGGACCCGACTCATAGCGGCCCCTCCTTGGATTTCCGAGGCAATATCACTGCAGAAGTAGGTTGCCCAATCTCCAGAAAACAAACTCCCTACCTAATCTTCCTTCCGAGGAGTGCCTGGTGGGTTTGAACTGCCAGCCTTCTGGTTAGCAACCCTAACCCATCACTGTTGTTGTTGTTATTTGCCGTCAAGTCGGCCCTGACTCATAGCAACTCCTCCTTGGGTTTCCAAGGCAGTATCACTACAGAAGTAGGTTGCCCAACCTTACTCCCGAGGAGTGGCTGGTGGGTTTGAACTGCCAGGCTTCTGGTTAGCAGTCAAGTGCCTTAGGCACTATGATACCAGAGCTCCTAACCCATCACTAGGCAACCCTATTCCCACTTCAGGGGGATGGGTAGGCAGGGCCACCGGGCCTGCTGTTGAGTCCACTCCAGCAGATGTTGTACTGAACTGACTCCAGCCTCAGCAGCTCTAGTAGTTAGAGCCGTGGTTGGGGCAGTTAGAGCCGTGGTTGGGGCAGTCAGGCCCTCTCGTGCCTTAACGCAGGGAGCTGTCTCTCCCTCCCTCGCTGTCTTCCCCGGGCTCACTCTTTACACGCACAAACACTTCCCTTTCAATGCAACATTAGGACACTTTACATAGAATCCAAATTTCTGCATTTTCTTGAAAAAGGGGAAGATCTGGCCACAGACCTGGCATTCCCTCCTGATGACAAAGGGGTGCCCAGAGCCAGCCCCTCCATGGTCTCCCACTCTGCTGACCTGCTCGCCTGGCCCTGGAGGCGTTGAAATTTAGCCATTCTCTTTGAGTAGAAAACACTCCTATCAAAGAGTTTGCTCCCCCGCTCAGTGGTTCCTTCAGCCCACAAGCGGTGCTGTTGCCCTGGGGTGGGCCCAGCACAGGTCAGGCCCCTGTCCTCACAGCTGGAAGAAAGCAGAGAGACTGGCAGGTATGAGCTACTGCTGTGCCTGGTAGAGGTGGGGACGGTAAGAGTGGGCTCTGAGGGATAGCTCCTGAGAAGAGGTGACATTTCAACTGAGACCTCAGTGACAAGCATCAGGCTGTACCAGAGTGGGGGACAGCAGTCCCAGCCTAGAGCACAGCCAGGGCTGAGTCAGGCCGAGCTGGGGCTGTTGCAGACTCAGAAGGTGCCAGGGTGGGCAGCGTCAGCACAGACCAAGCGGAAGGCTCAGAGATGTCGCTGGCCACCCTCAGAGTGGCTCCTGCTGCACTTTGCTGGGAAGCCAGTGGGGAGCTGGAAGCAGGAGAGCTTGTGCACAAAAGCCTGTCACCAATCACCCTGTCAGCCCCTTGTGTGACAGAAATAGCCGGGAAATTGACCATTTTGAAGTGTCCGTGAGCTTCCGAGCACTGGCGCTTTTTCTGGATTAACCCTTGGTTATGAGTAGCTTGTGCATTAGTGGGTTGCTACTACTTTTAAAGCTTGAATGAGAAAAGGTTCAGAATAAATTCTTCCTCTTTGGATCGCATTAGTGGACGGAAACGGATGGAGTCCCAGTGTAGGCACATCACTCGCTCATAAGCCAGAAATCCCCAAAGGGGCTTTGAACAATTGTTGGTAAAAATTGTCTATGAAGAGCTAACAGATTTATTCAGTTCTCTTTCAATTTTGTTGAAAGAATTGCGTATCATCCGACTTGCAAAGGGAGGCTCTCCCATGTTTAAGTTACTCGCTTTCTCAGCACTGCCACGACTCTTTCGAATGGTCTTCTTCCTTCAGCATTTGCAGGTTTTGCATTCAGGATACTGCACCCCCTTATGGTTCCAGGGGGCTGAGTGTGCCTGTGGGGTGTCAGGTCACTGGGATTGTTGATGAGGTGGTGGGAAGGAAGAACCACAGGCCCTTTTTCTGGCAGAACTGAGACCATACACAGTCAGGGATCAGCATCTTGGTCAGTGATCTTGACATTGGCCTGCTGAGGTCTCTGAGTCTGGAGTTCCAGGAGACGGTCAGGAACAGCGATGGGAATGGGGAGGCCGTTACTGGAGCACAGCTGACTCCAAGCTGTCGCACTGGATATGGGCCTGAGAAGGAGAGGCCGGGGGAGAGGAGGGGCGGTCGGTTATATTTGGCGACTAAGAGGTCACACGTGGGTGTGGAAGGCTCAGTGACATAGGCTGGGAAGAGAGTAGAGGATGGGCATGTTGGGACAGCAACTATAGACATTTCTCTCCAGAAGTTTTCTGTGAAAGAGAATGTCAATCTGGGGCAGAGGTGGGAGGGTTAAGATGGAAGCTACTAGAACATATTTGAGTAGTGTTAGAATGATCCAAGAGAAAGGCAGAGACTGATGTACAGCCGGGGACTGGGAGGACAGTTGCAAGATGACAGATACCCTTGAGAAAGCCAGACAAGGACATGGGTCAAGGATAAGTGGACGTGGATGAGGTGGTCTTGGTTATACACAGGGCCACTCCACCTCCTAACGGGTGGGATAGTTGGTGGCAGATAGCATAGACTGTCTGTTTACTTCTTCCTGCAAAAGGTAAGGGTGCCATCTGTGGGGGAGCAGAGGAAGGGGTGGGGAGCTCTGAGAAGACAGGAGATGAACGGGAATGGAGACAAGCTGGAACTAGAGCCCGGCGTCTCTGGACCTTCCTGCCCTTGAACCAGAAAGGGGCCAGGGAGTCCAGGTGTTAACCGTCCTCCTCACAGCATTCAGCCTGGTGCAGGGTCAGGGGAGAAAGTTTGGGTTTGCCGGCTTCAGGAGTTTACCCGGTAAGGGTTTGGGGATGCAGCAAGGTAGTTAGGGGTTTGCAAAACAGGGCTATAATGGGGGACTGTGGAAAAGGGTGTGAGGGAGGTGGTGGGCAGTTGTTTTTTTTTTTTTTTTTTTTTTTAAGGGCAGTAAGGTTAACAGATGTTTTAACCAACGTTGTTTGCCTTACAGGTAAGTGTGGCCCTGGGCTGTGCCGCACACGGGCGAACCATCGCTTTTGCCAGCACCTTCGCTGCCTTTTTGAGCCGAGCATTCGATCAGATCCGGATGGGAGCCATCTCTCACTCCAACATCAACCTTGCCGGTTCTCACTGTGGGGTTTCCGTCGGTATGCCTTCTGAATTCTGCCAGTTAGAGTACTGTAGCTGTGGAGGTGGGAAGTGACGCGGGTGGGGCGGCGGAGAGGAGAGGAGGGTGCTGGTGAGAATGTGGCGGAGGGGACATCTTCGCAGAGGGGTGGTGCTGGCATGGGTCTCGGGGTTAGAACGCAAGGGCATCTTACTGGCACTAGCAGCGGGACAAAGGGAGGGCAGCATGCCGACCAGGCACTGCAGTCTGTGCTTAAGGTGGACCAGCGGGGAGGGGCTTAGAGGAATGAAGAGGACCACGTGTTTAGTTTGATGGGTCACAAGAACCCTTGAGGAGTGTGACGCAAGGGTGTGATGCTGATGGAACTTCACCTAGCAGGATAGGTGAGAAGGAGGCACCAGGAAACAGAAGTCAAAGTACTAACCAGGTGAGTTAGCAAGAGGATGGAGAAGAAGAGGAGTCTGAGAGAGTCTGAGGCAAGGAGGAGATATTTCCACCAGACTGAGTTGTCCAGAATTGTGTGAAAAGAAGAGTGCATGGCCCAGGAGTTTCTGGCCTGGGAGAAGTCAGCGACTCATGTTTCTGAAAGAAAGATATGAGGACATCAGGAAGCTGGCTCATTGACATACCCGTAGGGGCCGTCTGTCCTGACAGGTATCCGAGAGCTCACATGTTCAGCTAGAGTGCCGGGGCAGTGGTGAGCGGGGAGGACTGGAGATGCACCCTGTGGAGTCATCGCTGTGCAACTGACCACGGAAGAACTGCACTGCATAAAAAGTCTCGGCAAGGGGAGGTCTGGGCCAGACAATTGGAATGAGTCATGGTCACATGGGTGAGCAGAAAGGAGCAGGGGCACTCACCCCGGGGAAAGAGAGTGAGGGAAGAAAGGGCTCGGAAGGTCAGGGGGGCTGAGTGGAGGCCTGGGAAAAGGGCTACAAGTCTTTTCCTGATGCTAGATTAAACTGAAGTCAGCTCTCTGAAGAAAGAGTGCTAGGTCCAACCCAGAGAGGAGCCAGGGTTCTGGAATCAGATAGTTGTCCTTGGCAAGCCAGTGTGTACTGGGATGGTCCCTGTCCTAGCTGAGAAAGTCACCCCAGTGTACACTGAGATTTCTCTTCCCAAACACAGCCTTCACTCTTAGTTATAGCAGCCACTCAAGAGTGCTGCAAGGGTGTATCTAGTGAGCACAAAAGCTGCTTCACAGATCTCACGGAATGAGTGAAACTACTTAACTCTGAGAAACAAGGCTTTCCGTGGACAGAAGACAGAAGAGCCGTGAGTGGAGGGCCTTGTAGTGGAGGAGGGGGCAGGGTCAGAGCTGGTCCTAGGTGCTTAGGGAGAAAGGTCCAGTTGGTGTGACCAAGAGGTTGGTGAGAAGGATCAGGGCCATTTGTTGAACTTGAAGACCAGCGGGAGCCTGAACAGAGGGATGTCTGGCCGCAGAGCACAGAAAACGGAGTGGGACGGAACGATCCTGGAGGAAGTGAGCGTCCTAACGTGAGATGGTACGGTGAGCTCTCGAGTGAGATGGACGTGCAGATACTTAGAAGCTCATAAAAATGAGGAGGATGGCCATGATGTCATTACTAGATGAGTTGCACATCCTGTTAGAGTTTGGGGTACCCCAGGGCAAGAGGCATTGCTTGTTTGTGTGTAGTGAGGTGGGCGGGCAGAAAGTAGGTACCGGTTCAGAGATGTGCATGACTTTGGTGTGGTTTTCCCAGGTGATGACGGACCCTCACAGATGGCCCTGGAGGACCTGGCAATGTTTCGTGCCATCCCCAATTGCACTATTTTCTATCCGAGTGATGCCGTGTCCACAGAGCACGCCGTTTATTTGGCCGCCAGAGCCGAGGTGCGTTTAAGGGGATGCTGACTCCTGCTGAAAGTGCTGCTAGTTGGGTGCTGATCCTTGAGTTTTGTCCCACTACATTTTGTCAGCATAAAGGGAATAGAATTTCTTACGGAAAATTTGGCTACAGGGTTCCTTTTAAAAATGGACCAATGGGCTCACAGTGGCTGTGTACTCTGTCGTACTTACTAGTTTATGACGTAGGGTGGAAGGGGCTCTGGTGGTGTACTGGTGTAAGCATTGGCTGCTAACCAAAAAGTCAGCAGTTGGCCACCAGCCGTTCCTAAGGAGAGAAGTGATCGACGGCCTTGGAAACCCTCTGGGGGCATTTCTACTCTGTCCTCCAGGGGCGCTGCAAGTCAGGATCCACTCCGTGGCAGGGGCTATGTATCTTAGAGGTTGTTTTCTGCCTGTGCATACGTGGAACAATCTTGTTCTTTTCTGTAGACCTCACAGGGTGCTGTCGTGTAGACGTTCCATTTAGGGTGAACCTTTCACCGTTTACTGTGAGACAGGAGGCGACTACCTGCACATGTGGTTGTTTGCACACTTATGTCAGTGCACTGATTCCTCAGTGTGGAACCTCTAGGCCAAAGGAATGTGCACCTTTAATGATAACACGTTCTCCTAATTGCCTTCCAGTTTCTACTCCCACCAGCAGAGTACAAGTGTTTGTTACTGGGTTCTAAGAGCAAGTTGAGAACCTGTGGTGAGCTCTGCAAATAGTTCACAGGCCTAACTGCCTCACAGAACTTGTCATTGTGCTTGACCGAGAGCTGGTCACCAGTGCGTGCACCCAGACTCGTGTTCCCGAATATCCTTTGACAGGCAGATGGTTGAAGAAACTCTGGTACATCCAGACTTGCACCCACCTGTGTGGGTCAAGGCATCCTGCTGAGCGAAGGAAGGCAGACCCAGGAGAGCCCATGTGATCTGATTCTATTTGTACAAAGTTCTAAAGCAGGCAAAAATTAAGTCATTGTGGCTGCTGTGACAGACGGTGGGGAGCTCGGGGCAGGAACCCATAGGGGACCTTGGTGTCAGTGATGTTCTACTCCTTGACCTTGGTTTTTCATTAAAAAAAAAAAAAAAACTCTGCAGTCCTCCCACCTTGTTTAAGGGTTATTAATTGGATATTAACAGTCTGCTTTTCTCACCTGTCACCCTAGGGCATGTGCTTCATCCGGACCAGCCGGCCCGACACGGCGGTGATCTATTCCCCAGAGGAACGCTTTGAGATTGGACAGGCCAAGGTCAGGCTTAGGCGCGCAGGACTGCCCCGTGTTGAGTCAGGTGCAGAGAGCTCTGAGCAGCTCTGCGTCGCACTGGGGGCCCTCCCAGCCGAGGCTTGGTCCTTTCCATGCCCCAGTTTTTAAAAATCAGTTGTGACCTTTGCCTGCTTGTCCTCAGGAAGGACCATTGTGCCGATTTCAGCTTGAAGCAGACTGTTCTCTTGTCCAAATAGGGCCTCTCTCTGTGAACTCGTAAGCTAGGGTAGTCACAGTGCAAGACGCCAGGTGCTTGACTAATTTGTCACAGCCTCAGGCTAAACAAGAGCAGAGAGCATGGCACATGTAACTCGGAGGCCAGGAATGGAAGCAGCACGTTTCCTGACGGTGACGGTGTGTGTGATCACTCGCGTGGTGTGGTTCAGTAAGGGCTGGGTCTTGCGGAAGGGACATAGATACTGGTACCGTCAGCAGTCAGTCTGAAGCTACGGGAAACCCTACAAACAGGTGAAATAAAGAATTCCAGGTACCTTCAGTGGGTTGCTTTGGAGGAAACAAAACTATATGGAGAAAGACCAGGAACTCCATCTCTGCTTGGAAAATAGCAGATAGCTGAGACCAGGGGCCTTGACACCAGCCAGGCCTGGCCATTGGGCTCAGCCCTCCCTCCCTGGGACAACCTCCTCCCTACTCCGAGGTTCCATTTCACCATCTGTGAAATGGGCCCATTAATGCTTGTCCCTTGTGGGGAGGTGAGGGGGTCACTGTGAGCATCAGGACAGTCACTGGAGTCCTGCCTGCATGTATGTGCACCAGCCAGAGTTGCCAACCAGCCAGGGGAGCCCTTGTTGGCTTCGAGGCAGTGCTGCCCTTGCTCCCAGGCAGGGGCCTGCATGATGCACTCTGGCCCTCCACCCTTTGGACAGTCGATTTGCAATCCAGCCTCTTTATCTCTTTGAGTCATTCTGTACCTGTGTCTAATAAAAGCATAGTCAGTTGAAACTAGCGATGAGACGCAGGCACGCGTCTCACTCAGCCCTTGGGTTTGGTGTGTTATGAACGAGTGGGTTTGGCATTGGGGAGCGGCAGTGGCACGGGGTTCCTGCACCTTGAGGTGCACTCAGCATAGTGACCGTAGCACTATTTTCGGGTGCCTTGCCAGGTCATCCGCCAGAGCATCAACGACAAGGTCACAGTTATCGGAGCTGGGGTGACTCTGCACGAAGCCTTAGCAGCTGCCGCTGAGCTTGCCCAAGAAGGTAAGCTGGGTGCTTGTGACCACTGTGGGGCCAGCTTGGGGAGGGAGGGCTCAGGCCGCCTCGCTGCCCTTTCACGTTTGCGATCTTAGTCGGCTTCAGCGAACATTGGCTTCTCGTTCTCCAGACATTCCTATCCGTGTCATTGACCTGTTTACCATTAAACCCCTGGATGCTGCCACTGTCATCTCCAGTGCAATAGTCACCGGCGGCCATGTTATCACCGTGGAGGACCACTACCAAGAAGGTGTGTGGCTCTTGGAATGTGTTTTGGCAGGAAGTGTCACCCTGGATCGAAGCTCGGCCCCACTCCTGTGTACCACCTCCAGTCACCCACCCACACAGTGGACCTTCAGGCCTGCTCTCTGCAAGAGCTCAGATTTGGTCTCTCACACACACCCAGACTGGGTCCCTAGCACAGGGCCCCAGGGTAGCTCGGGGCAGCAGACAGGCGTGGCTCACCCAGGGGAGGGCTCCTGAGAAACTCAGCAGCTGCCTTGGAGTTTTAAACGGTGACTAGTTTGCACTCTCGCTCACTCACTCTATATATAGGAGCTCTGGTGGCATAGTGCCTAAGGCATTTGACTGCTAACCAGAAGTAAGTAAATAGACCTATAAATGACAAAGATGATGAAATTAGCAAACAGACATTTCCAAATGATTATTAGATCTGTTCAGGAGCCCCAGTGCAGCAGTCAGAGCTCCACTACGCCAGGAGACGGCACAGTGCCAAAGACACCTGACTGTTAACCAGAAGACTGGCGGTTCAAACCCACCAGCCACTCCTCAGAAGGAAGATTAGGTAGTGAGTTTGTTTTTTGGAGATTGGGCAATCTACTTCCGTAGTGACACTGCCTCGGAAACCCAAGGAGGGGTCGCTATGAGTCAGATCCAACTAGACAGCAAGGAGTTTTACATACATACGTATGTGTGTGTGTGTATGTAAAAAACGGCACACGTGGTGAGCACGAAATCCAGAGTGTACACCTGCGGACGGGCTGGGTGCTTGCAGGCAGGAAGGTTAGGAGGAGAGTAAACAGCGCCATAAGCTCATGGGGGTGCCCAAGGTCCCTTCCACAGCCGGAGATTGGCTGGGAGGGCTCGAGTGTGGTGTTCAGGACTCAGGTTGACGGGAGCCGCCAGGGCAAGAGCCCGGCAGGGTGGGCAGCATGCAGACAGATGTGCCCTCTTCCCTGCCCCCGTGAAAGGCCAGCCAGCTACCCCGCACCCCCCAGTCCCCTTTCTGCAGGCACCTGAGGGCCGTGTGTCCACCCAGGTGAGCCCGTGAGGGACTTAATGCCCTGTGTGCTGCCCGTGGGCTCCCTCTGCCTGGTACGCCCCAGATCCTAGACTCAGAAAGCAGGAGTCCCACATCAGCCATATCATATGCACAGTCACGGCACAGGGCCCACCCTCGTCATTTGGGGAGATGTGCTGAGTGTGCAGCACTGCCAGCCCGCCGAGGACCCACCTCGCAGGCTGGCCTTTCTGAGGAGGGCAGCCTCGAGTCTGCTGCGTGGACTCCCTTCTGCAGAGTTCCATGGTTGGTTTTCATCAGGTCCAGGCGGGAGTGGGGGTGACTTGGAGACAGTTTTCAGTGGGAACTCTGGTCAGTCAAAGAATGACTGGCTACATGAAAAGCGGTTTTCCCAGGGAAGCAGGAAACGCAAAGGTCTCCGAGTCGGTGCACGCTCAGGCTGACCTGCAGGCCTCTCGCTTCCTTCCGCAGGCGGCATTGGGGAAGCTGTCTGTGCAGCTGTCGCCATGGAGCCTGACATCCTGGTCCACCAGCTGGCAGTGTCAGGAGTGCCACGAAGCGGGCAGCCCAGCGAGCTGCTGGACCTGTTTGGAATCAGCGCCAGACACATCGTAGAGACCGTGAGACGCATCATCGCAAACCAGGAGTGCTGACTGCAGACGCGCCTCGGCTGCCTGGTCTTAGGATGCTGGCATTTTTGCATTGCGTTTATATTCATTGTTACAAAACCATCTTTTCAGTCTGTTCCCTTAGCTTTTCTCTCTTAAAGAGCAAAATCAGTTCGCACCTTTCTTTGTTCTTAGCCCAGAAGTTAAGGTAGCCACCTTTCTGTCACACAACTCTAGAGACAGATGTCGCTGATTTTTGAGTCATTAAAGGGGGCTATACAATTACAAGTGACAGAAAAGCAAGCAGGATGCCCCCTGACCCAGTTGCAGCTTTCATGTGATACCATCCTACCTGTACCTTCCAGGACAGCATGTGCCAGTGGTCATCTTAGAGTGGCCTCTGTTGCTCACTGTCATCTCCCCTGTTAGGATGTCCTACACTGCTTGCAGTGACTGTGCTGTAAGAGATGGAAGCATGCTCATTCTGGGCTGCTCCTGCCAAGTATCCCTTTCCTATGACCCCACCCGACTGCTGACTTGATTCTGTTTAGGCACTAAAACATCGTTAATAAAGCATCTGAAAAGCAGCGGCTTGGCTCGGTGTGTGTCTTGTGTGTGGGATTGGCTCTCTTGCTGATAAACCCCTCCATAAGGAAGAAGCTGCCTCCTAAACCAGCAGCCGAGAGGGCCACGTCTTCCACCAGTAAACCTGGAGCGACGGAACACCAGAGGTGGATTGCTAATGAACAGCGTGGCCGGAAAAGCACTCCCTTGAGCTGACACCTCACGGTGGCTGGGACTACATAAATTAACACGCTGCAACCCAGGGAGTGCCAGGTCAATCCCGGAGGAGCCGGAGGTGGCTGAAGTCGGGCATGGTTTCCTTCTGCTGGCCTGTGCCCTCGTTACGTGACTATCAGGGTTCACTCGAGTCATAACCAGTCCATCAGAAGTGTTCTAGAAAGCACTAGAGACCC
The DNA here is from genome assembly GCF_000298275.1 of Orycteropus afer afer. NCBI lineage: Eukaryota > Metazoa > Chordata > Mammalia > Tubulidentata > Orycteropodidae > Orycteropus > Orycteropus afer. Next base: position 245,994 of record NW_006922300.1, on the reverse strand, counting down.
ACGAGCAGCCTGGGTGTCAGCCTCTCCGTACTTGGGCTCGTCTCCTCTGAGCTGGTTTCTTTTCTCAGTGAAATGAGTGTGACACGTGCTGCTTATTTCACAAGATTTGAAAATGAGTTTGGACTCAAAATCATTTGGAAGAAAAAAAATGGGACCAGCTTTGCTGGTCTGATAGAGCCTGTTGGAACCACTGAGACTATGGCCCCTAGCTGCCCTTCAGGTCTGGAATTGAACCCACACCTGTGG
>NW_006922300.1:226998-244945 GCF_000298275.1 Orycteropus afer afer | reverse complement strand
GGAGGGGTCGCTATGAGTCGGGGCCGACTCGACGGCACACAACAACAACAACAGTACGGATACCCGTGTTGTGTTTATCCATCCGTCTGTTGATGGACACTAGTGATGACTACTAACGCTGCTGTGACCATTCGTACCTGAGTCTGTGTGAGCGCACGCTTCCATGTCTCTCACGTACCTATGTCTGGGGATGAAATTGCTGGGTAACGTGCTCACTGCTTTAACCCTTCCGGGCACTGTGTGCACCTTAAACAGCTGTTTGAGAAGTGACAATGCCTGTGAACAGCACTGTGCGCTCTCGGGGAAGCCATTCACCTGGACAAGCCCAACCGCACCGGGGGCTCTTCCTTGTATCCAACCACTGTGAAACGCTGGTGTGCACAAAAGCACTGTGGCAGTGAAAGGAAGCAGCAAGAAGTATCCACAATGAAACCCTACTTCTGAAAAGGCTCCAGAAGCCCAGTTCATTGCAGCCCCCTGAAGGGGCGAGGCTGAGCAAAAGAACAGATAAAGTGCCCAGGGCACTGATCAGGGTGACAGGGCAGAGATCTTGACATCCGGCCCCCACCCCTGCCTTTAATTCCCTGACCCGCTACTTGTTAGCCATGGGGCCTTGGGTACATTCAGGAAGCCACTCTTGCCTGGGTTTTGTAATCTGTGAAAGGGGATGGTGGTGGCGGTGCCCAGCGGGCCGCTGTCACTCATGTAAAGGCCTTGGATGCGGAAGGACCACCTGGGTGTTACTTCAGCCGCCTCCCCCCACCTGCATTTGGGCTCCTGCTCCCCAAGCCCAGAACCAACCCCATCCGCCCATTCCTTCCCAGGATCACTGCGCTGCTATGAGAGTTGGTGGCAACTCTGGCCCTCCTGTCCTCTCCCTTCCCTCTTGACCCCACCAGCCGTCGCCTCGCTGCCCCACTCCGTCAGACCTGTCCCCTCCCGGGGGACGCCTCTACTCACCGTTTGACTACCTTGCGCAGGCCCGCGCGGCCTCCCGTCTGGCCCGCTTGTTGTTGTTGTTATGTGCCGTCGAGTCGGCCCCGACTCATAGCGACCCCTCCTTGGGTTTCCGAGGCAGTATCACTACGGAAGTAGGATTGCCCAACCTTCCTTCCGAGGAGTGGCTGGTGGGTTTGAACCGCCAGCCGTCTGGTTAGCAGGCAAGTGTCTTAGCCACTATGCTACCAGAGCTCCCGTCCCTTGGCTAATCTGCGCTCAGCGGGCACCCAGGGCCACGTCATTGGTTTTTGTCCCGTCACTCATTCAGCACTACCCAATCAATGGCGCCCTGCCTCGTCCGGGGCCGAGGGCGGTACCCTGCCACGTTGACCGAGCTGGGCTGCCGAGAGGGCTGCCATCCTAGCGTGGGTGACCGGGACAGGTGTGGTCAAGGATGGGCTGCGAAAGCGGGGTAGGGTGCTACCTGCTCGCCCTGGAGTCCTCGAGGGAGGGGAAAGCAAAGACGAGCAGCTGGTTCATTCTTCAGGGAGAAGGGCATCTATCCAGTGCCCCACACACGTGCGCAGATGTGCGCCTGCCTACCATGGGAAATCAGGCGAATCAGGAACGCCGATAGGGCCCCATTGCCGTTCAGGGGGCTCACCCAGGTATATATGCAAGGTGATGCTTGCTGGACTTTATCCAGTGTGTCTAGGCGGTTTGCAGCAACTCAAAGTCTTGTAGTTACTTACCTCCTTGTCTGTCTTTCTTCCGAAGTTGACTTGGAGCTCCTGGAGGGCAGGGGCTAAGTGCCTGTTGTGTCTGCAATAATGGACACTGCCTCCATCAATCTCTGCAGAGTCAGCAATAGGTCTTGCCATCTACACACACACACACACACACACACACACGCCACAGCTGATAGAATCATCGATGCAGACTTCCTGCAATCTGAGTCAGCCAGGAATTTGCAATGGGCACTCAGAAATGGGGCCTAGAGCAGTGTTAGTCACTGTTGCTTGACCTGAGTGTTCATGTGGGCAGTTTCTAGCAGAGAGATGAAGCATCGACCCAGGGCAGATACACAACACAAAAACCACACATTCAGAGTTTCACATATTTGATTATACAAAATGTTTATGATAAACAAATTTGGAAACGGACGGCGGTGAGAGTTGCACACCATGATGAACATAATTGGTGTCATTGAATTGTGCGCTTAAAAATGGTGGATGGCCAATGTTTTCTTATATGTTTTACATTTTAAAAAACTGTACAACTTCACAATCAAAAGCAACCAGCAGAGTTGTTCAAAGACAAGTGACAAACTGAAAGGTTTGCAACATATGTGACAAAAGACAAAGGGCCATGGTGCGTGTCTGGCAAGTCCTCCAAAGACACTCACTGTCACTATTGAGGAGAAAAATACAAATCCAAACAAAACGTGTACTTCCTTATACCCAACAGAGGGAGGCTGTGGGGCGAAGGGGATTCTGAGGTGCTGCTGGAGGCGCTGTAGTCCTAGCTCCCTTTTGTACAGCTAGTCTATGAAGCACTCTGCTCATATTTATTGAAATAAAGCACTTCACTACCCTTTGGCCCAACCATTCCTGTCCACTCCTTGGCCCATCACCAAGAGAGATGCTCACAGGGGGTTAAGGAGCCACGTACTGCAACGTCTGTCATGGTGTCTGTGGCACACAGGGCCTGAAAGCTGAAAGCAGCCTTTGTATGCGCTGCTGCTCAGGTTAGGAATGATCAAAGGTGGCGGTTCCACACTGAGGTTCCTGACAGCACTGTGAAAGTCAGCCCCCCATCTCTGAGGCCAGAGGAGGCAGTCTCAGACACACTGTTGAATGAGGCCAGCAGTCTACAGAGCAAGAGTCCAGCACCGTCATACTTCCGAGGCTCAAACCTATGCCAATTTACATTGAAAACAGATGAACTCAACATACAAATACCAAACACCACTGGGTGTTTAACATGGATACATACCCTTCAGTGTGCCTTTGGGTGGGAGGAGAATGGGAAATAAAAGAACATTGTTCTCCCTTTTACTCTCAGTCATGTTTAATCCTCAGTGTTGGCAAGACTGTGGGTAGACACTGTGGGTACATTTAGGGAGTAGTGCAAAATGGTGGGTCTTTTTTGGGAAGGCAATTCCTTAAGGTCTATTAAAACTTTAAATGTGCATTTTTTTTCTTCCTTTTAATTGTGATTTGGGTGTAAATGCACATATGTTTTGAGCCGGTAATTCCACTTAGAGGTAATTATCCTAGAGAGAGATCACATGGTCAAGGCTGTTCGTTGCAGTGTGAATAGTAATAGCAAAATCGTAACGGTCTAAAAGTACGTGAACTGGGGACTCGTTCGGAAATTTCCAGTACATGTGGCCTAGCAAAGATCATGCAGCCAGAGAAAAAATGACCTGGACCTCTTCACGCTGATGTTGAAGGACCTGGAAGATATATAGAAGAAAATCATAATAAACATGGATACATCATCCTACTTACAATGTTTTTTTTTTTTTAAACTGTGTGCATGTTGGTAATTGCACAGGAAAATATGATAAAAGGAAAGAAACAAAATAATTAACAACTTAAATATTTTTTGTTTGGTTTTTTTAATTCAGCAGTTGTGTACCAAAAAGTCAAATCCAACTCATGCTGTCAGGCTATTGACCCTGTGTACAACAGAACTAAACACTGCCTGGCCCTATGCCGTCCTCAGTCGTTGCTGTTGGAGTCCACTGTTGCGGCCACTCTGTCCATCCATCTCCCTGAAGGCCTTAGTCTTTTTGCTGCCCTTCTACAGCGACACGGCCACAGTACGTGAGACCAAGTCTTCCTTGTCATCCTCACGTCCAAGGAGCATTCTGGCTACACTTCTTCCCAGACAGATTTCTTCAACCTTCCGACAGTTCATGGTATACCTTCAGTATCCTTCACCAGGACCATACTTCAAAGGTATCCGTTCTTCTTCTGTCTTCCTTTTTCATCCTCCAGCTTTTGCATGCAAATGAGGCGACTGAAAATATCCTGGCTTGGGTCCGGCAAACCTTAGTCCTCAAAGTGACATCTTTGCTATTTATCACTTTAAGGAAGTCTTTTGCCGCAGATTTGCCTAATACATCCTTCGATTTCTTGACTGCTGCTTCCGTGGACGTTGGTTGTGGATCCAAGTAAAACAAAACCCTTGACATCCTCATTCTTTTCTCCGTTAATCATGATGTTGCTTATTGGTCTATTTATGCTTAAAAAACATGCAGGATGGTCACACAAAATGCTACAGCCACTCTGGAAAACAGTTTGCAGATTTCTTTTAAAACTAAGCATGCAACTACTGTATGACCCGGCACTTGCACTTTTGGACATCATCTCAGAAAAATTAGAACTTGTATCACACACAAATATGTCGCGGCCAGCACGACAATTCTGGAACAAGGGGTAAGAGAATGAGTTAAAAATAAGAGAAAAGTAAAAGGATGGGAACGGGAGGGACACTCAGAGCCATTGCAAAGCAGTGCCAATTTTATTATGATTATTCTCAAGCTTATATACAAGTTTAACATGAGAAAAGTGCACCATTCATTTGTCATACAATCAATCACAGGTTAATTAATATTAGGAAGAGTACATACACAATTGGCATATTAAAGTTCAAACTAACATTCCTGTTTCCAAGGTACCCAGGTCACCATGACGTAAGTTACCACAACTCAGGTCGCCATACACTCTTGCTTCCATCCTCATACCTCTACACAATTACCTATAAATCAACTATATAACTAGGTTCATTTAAAAACTAGATTGGCTCATGTATACTTCTGGGTTCAATCAAAGATTATGCCTCTTTTGCACCTGCTGTTTCTCTGAACAACACAAGGGAGAAAATGGCTGATGGTGTCCTAAGAGCGGAGCTCAACCTACAAGGACACTTAACAGCATCAACCCATACGGGGACACTTAAAAGCATCAACCTGTTTATGGGAGCCGTTGCTCAATTAGTCACTCACCATGTCCCATCAGTCCTTAAGACTTAGGGCTCTCCACACAAATATGTACACTAGTGCTCATAGTTGCTTTATTAGTAATCGCTGACCACTGCAAAGAACCAAAATGTCCCTCAGGGGGTGAGGGGTTCCACGAACTACAATTGATCTGCACCACAGAATACTCAGAAGCAATCAACAGAATGTGTGATTGATACCACAGCTTGGGTGTATCTCCAGGGTACTACGCTGACTGGAAACCGCCAGTTCAAAAAGGTTACACACTGTATGAGTCGTTTCATATGCCGTTCTTGAAATGTCAAAATGACGCTGATGGAGGAAAGATGAGTGGTTGCCAGGGGCTAGAGGTGCCGAAAGGGGTTGTGGGAGGTTCCGTAGTTCTAAAGAGCAACAAGAGGGTCTATATAGTGATTGTGGTGGTGGTGGGCGGGAACGTGCACACATGAAGAAACTGCACACACGTACATACAGTGCAAACCCGACTAGCTCTGTCGATGGTACGCCCATCTCCTGGTCGTTAGAGTGTCCTACTGTTATACAAGATGTTAATACTCTAGGACACTCAGGGAAGGGGGTCCCGCACCTTCTTGTACATTTCTTACAACTTCCCATGAATCTATAAACATTTCACAATAATAAGTTCAAACTATAAAAATGCCAGGGTCAATGTGTACAGGGGGACCCACGGCGTTGCCAGCTCCCTCGCCAGGAACCGCCAGGCGCTTCGCAGGCAGCGGGGCCTGTTGCTGTGGGAAACTGAGCGCCAAGGCCAGCACAGAACGCGAGGCGCCCACGCAAGAGGATTGTTTGGATTGGGTAAGAGAAGTGTCAGTCAAGCCCGTGAGACCAGGCTTTATCAGCAGGTCTGCGGAGGCGGCTCTTCGTCAGGAATGGAGCTTGCTCATTGGCGGAGTGACGGGGAAGGGGTGGATCTGACAGCTGCGAACCGCGCACAAGGACTCCTCTGTTTCCAGTGGGGCGCAGGGCTCCAGGAGTGAGGGTTGGATAGGACTAGCCCCGCCCATCCACGGGACCTCCTCGCGCCTTGTCCTGGTTCTCTGCCCCTAGGAAAAGGGACAGCCCCGGACCCGAAACAAAGCCAGAGCTCAAGCGTTCGCCCGAGACTGCGGGGCCAAGGAGAAGTCCGTGGCCACAGTCAGCCCGCCCTCTCCGCTAATGGCCATCTGGCCTCTTCCTGGGCCCGGGGAGAGAAACCTGGCACCGCCGCCTCCGAGCGATTGGGACAGCGGGGAGTTGGGACGGGCGACCCCAGGCGGACGGCAGTTGAGCTGGCAGCCGCGTGCGTCACGCCCGGCTGGGGGCCGCTCTGTTGCGACGCCTGCCGGCGAGCTCCAAGCCTGCAGGCCCGGGGTGGCGCCCGCCTCGGTAGGCAGCGTTAGGGCTCCGGGGCGCGTCACGGGCAGGGGCGGCGGCGAAGCGTGGGTCTGTGCCCCGACACGGCGCGCGCGCCCGCCCGGCACCCAAGCCCGGTATCCCGGGAGACGCGGATGGAGCTGGTGACGCAGTCCCGGTGACCGAGGTGTCTGTCCGCACTTGCGGGAGGGGGGCGGCAGTGAGCTAAGGCTCTTCCCTGGTCGTCCGGCAAGGGAGGGACCCCCTGCCCCGGAGGACCGCCGCGAGATCGGGCCTGACATCCCCCTGGGGGAGCTCAGGGGACCCTCACCGACAGCCTGGCGCTGCTGCAGCACTGGGGCGAAGGGGTGCAGCGGCTGTCGCACCGGAGACGCTCTGACCCGGCGGGTCCCTGGGACTCGGCCACTGTGAGGAGCTGCGGGCGGCGCGGCCGCTGGGCCAGGCCGCCCACCCCGATCCCGACCCCCAGCCCACCCCCACTACGCGGGGACGCTCTGCTCCACGGGGTGCCCCTGGCCCAGCCGCGGCGGCTGCGCTTGAGGCTTTCCCCCCACCAACAACCCCGGCTGGCTGCCGTCGAGGGGACTCATAGCGACCCGTCTTGGGTTTCCGAGGCAGGAGATCTTTCCGGCAGTTGGTTGCCCCGTCTTCCTCCCGCGGAGCGAGCGGCTGGTGGGTTTGAACCGCCCACCTTCTGGTTGGCAGTCAAATGCCTTAGGCACTGCGCTCACCCGAGCTTTCCCGGGGTGGGGGGAAGACAAGGGGCCTTCCAGGGAGTCACCGCTCCCCTGACAGGGGGCGCTCGTGCCCGGGTGCCATCTGCGGGCCCGGCGGGATGGGGTGTCGGAAAGGCAATCCCCGGACGGACCGCCTGCCTGCCTGCCTGAAGGGGAGAAGCAGAGAGGGCACTTGGCCGGGGAACGGGGTGGGAGTCTGTGGGCTGGCCAAGAGGAAGGGATCCGGGACCCGGGCTCGAGGACGCGGAGGAGCGTGGCCCGTGGAGACGGGCAGGGGCATTGGGGCTGGGCATGGAGCCCGCAGGGGCTTCTGCCCGCGGTCGTGCCGGGCCGTGCGTGGGGCCGTCCCCCAAGCCGGCGGGAAGCCGCCCCTGCCCGCCACGCTCCCCGGGCAGCCCGGCCTGCACAGACTCGCTCCACTGCTCGGCTGGCTGTCGGCGGTGCTGCGCTCAGCCTGCAGAAGCGCCTGTCGTCCCACTGGAGCGCCAGGTGAGGCTGAAATGCCAGTCGCCAGCCCCCATCGGTGCCCGGAACCAGCAGCTTGTGGGGACCCCGCATCTTGTTGCTCTGGGGAGAGATTGTCTCCGAAGGAGCCGCGACTTTCTGCGTGGGAGCTGTTTACTTGCCTGTACCCCCTGCCCTCCTGGCCTCCTCCATTGCTTGCCCGCCCTTTCCTTGTGGATTTCTGACGGCTCTTTACATGTTGATGCTGGAAGCTCTTGGTCACTTCCGGCAGCTCTTTTCTCCCCATATTGTCCTTAGTGCTTGGCTTTGTGGTTGGGGGTTTGCGTTTCACCTGGCAAAGGATTTAGGTTTCTTGCTGGTCTTCTAATGGCCCCTGGAGTTTCTCACTGATTTACTTTGGCCTCAAAGCAGCTGTCCCATTTTACATCAAATGTTGGCTACTGGTGGCTGTGTGACAAGTTTTCCCAAATGTGGTGGCTAACTACACACATAGTTGTTTCACATGGTTTCTGAGAGTCAGGACTCTGAGCGGCTTAGCTGGGTGGTCCTGACTCACTGTCTCCCGCCAAGCTGCCGGCTTCTGAGGCCCGGCTCCATCAGGGGCTTGGCTTCCCAGCTCATGAAGTTGGGAGGTGCAGCTGGTCGTGAACAGCTAGCTCCGCCTCCCAAGCATGTCCCAGACAGGGCCGCAGGGTCCTTTCCCATGGCTGCAAGACTGTACCCTTTGACGAAGTGTGGGGGCCAATATGTTGGGCTGGAAGATGCCCACCAGAGCCGGGCAGGGGGACGTTGTTTTCTGGGACTTCCAGGGCTGCTGCTTCACTGTCCCCTGGGCTGTGTTCTCGGGAAACCGACTACAGCCTCTGAATTCTGCCCACTTGTGAAAAAGGCATGGCAGGGGTCTGACCTCCTCCAACTTCCGGAGTCACGGGGGTCAAGATCAACACCCAATGCTGATTCCATCAGGCGGCGGGCAGACCTGTCTCCTCACTCTAACCTCTTCACTGATCCTGACAGCAGCTGTCCTTCCTGTAGCATTCTACCCCTGTGCCACACAGAACGCACGGGCAGCACTCCCGATTATGGGGTTTCGTAGGGTAACAGGTTGCAGCTCCGGATCACAGATGACTCCAGATACAGTTCTTCAGTCAGGACAGGTCTTCTCAGCCGTGCCGGAAGGCAGGCCTCTCTCTGGCCCTTGGCCCTTGGCCCGTCCCCTGCCCTGCTGCGGCAAGCCTTAAAGAGCCCCTCAGCTCTGCCTGCCAGCGCTCGGAGGCACCTCGCACCACTGGGAAGCCTCTTGCCCAAAGGGGCTCAGCTTTCTGGCTCCCTGGGCCTGGAAGCCACTCGCTGTCTCCTGCCCGTCTCCCGGTTCTGCTGCCACCCGTTCTTTGCTGTCATTTCGTGTGCTGTCTCCTGAGTGCGGGCTCCTGTCCAAAGCACGGACTCCGCTCCCGTCTCTTCTTGGCGGTGCTGCGGTTCTTCCCTCCCTGCCTCTGGTGGGAGGCCCCATTTGAAGGCCAGCAGGATAGCAAAGCTGCCCCAGCCCCTTGTTAGGGTTCCATACACTTTACTGGCATGGTCCCACCCCCACAGGGGCTCCCTGTACCTTACTTCCTTTATTAGCAAGCCGTCCAATCCCTTGGTGGGCCACAAGCACCTTATTTGCATAGTCCTGACTCTGGTAGCCTAGAGCCTAAGGCACTTATTTGACTGCTAACCAGAAGGCTGGAGGTTCAAACCCACCAACCACTCCTGGGAAGGAAAGTTGGGCAACCTACTTCTGTAGTGATACTGCCTGGGAAACCCAAGGAGGGGTCGCTATGAGTCGGGGCCGACTCCGACTCCACGGCACATAACAACAACAACCCAGTCATTTGGTGGGGTTTACGATTGTTGTAAGAACAACAAGGTCCTTGGCCCCTGCCGTGAAGAGCCAATGATCACAACAGATTGAAGCCGGAAAGTGAAAGGTTGATTGAGTATCGAGACCCGAGGAGACAGAGAATCGCTTCTGCAAGATGTCTGTCTCCCTGAGCAAAGGGGTCAACAGGATTCTATAGGGAGATGGGGAGGGGGTTGAAGATCCCTTGGACGGCCAGGAATGCCTTTGTTCTTCTCTTCCCTGTCACTCCAGACGCAGAGTCCTTCTTCCCAGGGTCTCCTTGCTTCATAGGCTACCGTTCTCAGCCAAAACTGGTCATGGAAGAGGGGTATGCTTAGAATGTATAATTGAAAATATGAAACCTAAAGAAGTCAGCGTCTGTAAACAGGTTGGCTATTCTGTTTATTTAAAAGAAAGTGAAAGGGAGGGAAAAGCAAGGTAGTCACTGTGATTAATGCCTACTTTCATCACGCCTGCTAGTCTGTTCAACTGTCTGCAACTTCAGCGAGGGACCCCTTCGGCCTTCCGCAAGACCATGGCGGGAAAGGCCGTATAAAAGCGATCCGCTGCGCTGCTCCCCTCCAGGGTCTATTGTCACCTCCCGGGCCGGGGCTGACGCCTAGCTGCGCGCTCAGCCAGTGTTCTGTGGCTCTGATCCTCCGCTCCACAGGCCCACCTCCCCAGGACACCCTTCAGGACAGTCACGGGGCTTACTGTCGGGGGTCGGGGGGGGGCGCTGCTGGATGATCCCACATGCAGTCCCCAGCCGCGGTGCCGGATGCCTGTCTCCCCACACCAAGGGCTCTCCAGCGACTGGCAGGAATGCCCCATCCCTTCTGGTCTGGGCACCGATGGGCCAGATGCTTGGCAGCCGTGGGCGAGCTGGGCCCTCCTGTTGCTGCCCACCCCACCCCAGTCGGTGGTGTGTGATGTGATGTGGCAGGGACATGTTTGGGCTGCCTGGGCCTCTTCTTCATCCCCCACAGACCGTTTCTGTGTGTCCCCCGACCCAGGCCTGGCAAGACACTCCCCTGCCAGCCAATGACCCAGCCCTGTGCTGCCCGCCTCCACCTGCACCCCTTATTTGACCGCCACAGGGGTAGCTGCTCTACGCAACATGTGCCCCCCCACCCCGGCTGGCCTGCCCAGCCATGCAGTGGTGACATGCAGGGGGGCAGGGGGGAGGGGGGCGCCCGCTTTTCTTGCTGTTGTCATGGTGCAAGCAAGCTGACAAGCCCGTTACTTCCAACCGTACTGGGCCCTAGGGGAGAGGGAGGCCAAGGAATTTTTCCACTTGTTCTTTGCAAACATCAAACTGGTGTGTGTGTGTGGGGGGGGGCATTCTGTGGTTGGTAGAGGCCTGAGCTTCCGTGGAGATGTGTCTACCATACTTCTTGGAGCCTCTTACTGACACTCATGGGGGCTCTGACTTGGCCACGGAGCGTTATCTGGGCCAGGGAAGCAGATGTTCTGGGGGGCGGGCTTGGTGACCCCCACCAGCCCTGGCCCAGCCGCCTCATGCAGTCAGTGGCCTCACCCTGCTCCCCGCCTAAGCCCCTCTGCAGAGTGGACCTGTGTGACATTTGTGCAGTGTCAGGTGTCAAAGGTCCCGGCTAAGGCTGTAGGGAAAGGGGAGGAAACAGAGCCCTTTGGAGTCTTGGGGAGCCCCCAAGTCCTCAGGCAGTGACAGAGCTGAGTGGAGCCCCTGGGGAGTCGCTCGTGTCCTGGGAAGCACTGGGTAGGGCCAGCGTCAGGACTTGGGAGCCCTTGAAGTCTGGGAAGGGGGGGGTCTGAATTCTACAAGAGCCCTTAGGTGGCGGAGGAACCTTGGAGTTAGAGCCCTGGAAAGCCCTGGTTGGAGGCTTGTAGAGGCCACGGACCCTCGGGAGCTTTCTGGGGACCCCAGAGCCTCCCCCTGGGCCTGTGGCCCTCTGGGAACAAGACCTGCATATGGGGAGACCTCGTTGTACTGATGGGCACTCCCTCCCTGCTCCTCTCAGTCAGACCAGAGAGGCCGTTTCTTCGGGGGCCCAGGTAGCTCCCTTCCACCCTGGCAACCCCCCATGGCCAGCGCCTCCTCCGCTCTTGCTGCCCCTCCTCCACGCCATCCATCCAGTTTTGGAGGAGTCACCCTTGCCAAACCATCCCAGGGTCCACATGGGCTCCTGCTATGTTCACTTCTGCCCAATGCCAGGCTCCAGCAGCCCGTCAACGGGGACTGGACTCACACATCACTGCTTTCAAGGGCCACTTGCTTTGGGAGTGATATGTGTCCTTGTCACCAGACAGAGAAGACTCTGTTCTCAGGGTCCAGATCAGGCACCCCTACATCAACAGTTGCTCGTCAGCACTGGCTCGGTACAAGGCCCCTATTGTGGACCCCCAGGGAGGGGAGCACTCCTGACCCGTGCCCACCTATTGCCTGCCACACTGCCCAGGGCTCAGCCGCAGGGCGGCCATCACAGTTCCTCGAATTGTGGGCCTAGGGCACACGAGCTGGGGGGGGCTGGGCACTGGGGGAGGAGCTAGGAAGAGTTGGTTAAATGAAAACAGAGCAGCTGCAGCCGGCAGCCAAGGAAAATCCCAGGTTGGGGTCTGGCGTTCTCTGTGCATTTTCAAGTTCAATGACCACCTGTTACTTGACACGTGGAAATAGATGATTGGCAGCTGGGAGGGGCCCCGGCCCAGCTCTGCTGTGAACTTGCCCTGTGACCACCGACAGGCTGGAGGCCCCAAGAATGCAGAGTCTATGGGTACTTGGGTGGGTGCCCCGTGGGGGCTGTGCCAGGTGAGACACTCAGGGCCAGCCGAGTCCTAACACCCAAAGCTAGGAGCTGATTAGAGGCCAGGAGGGGCTGACACCAGGGGCCCACCTGCTCAGGGTGAGCCCCTAGGGGCAGACGCCAGCACCTGTGTGCCTCTCTGCTATGTGCAGGGCACAGCCAAAGTACAGGAAAGCCCCTCGGGCATGGGTTTCCTTAGCACCCCGTGAAGATATTAGTAAAATCTAAAGACTGAAACTCAACCCCATGAGAGGAAATCGGGAAGTAGTGCAAGAGCCTTGAGAAGTGACAGCCAAAGCCTAGGAATATGGGAGCCTCTCCCCCAGTCATTCCCAGTAGGCGGGAGATAATCCCCCAGCAAGCCACCAGCCCCCAACACCCCCACCCGTGTGCTGCCTGCGGCTTTCCCGGGGGGCGCCCACAGCCAGCCTCGTGCGCCCAGCCTCGCACCTCCAGGCTGCTGCACAGTAGGGCTGGACAAGCCGTTACAGAAGGGTGAGGGGTGAAATGCACCCCCAAACACCAACATACCCTGGGGCAGCATTCAAGCCCCGACCCCAAGACCAAGCTGGAGGCCAACACCAGACCGGGTCCTTCACGCCGAGGGCTGGACGTTGTGCCAGCCCTTTCCCCAAGAAAGGCCGAGCCACCGTGTTAAAAATAAATGGTCTATTTATTGTGTGTCCGTGAAAACCAATCAGGGTGTCTCTGGCCGATCCCCCACCACAAAGGTGACACTAAACAAAAGGCATGCATGGTGACCACAACAGTATTCTCCTCCAGGGGGAGGGCTTGTGCCTGCCCAGGGCAAGCAGGGCGGCTCTGGGCAAGGCAGCTGCCTCCCCGCTGGGGCAAGGCAGAGATCAAAGCACTGAGCTGGGGCGCCCCGGCCCCGCGAGAACACACAGAAAAGCCCCCCCCTCCCCAACAAAACACTAAGGCAGCCGAGCCAGGACTTCAGAGAATGGCAGGCTCAGGCCAGCGCCTTAGGTTTCCGCCTAGAAAGGGTTGCCCTCCTCCGCCTGCATCGAGTAGTAAACGAAGACCAGGAAGGCGGCAAAGACCAGAAACAGGAGCAGCTGGCCCCAGAGCGGGACCTGGCGGTGGTCCCCCACGCCTGCCCCCGGGGCCGGCTTTTCTGGCCGAATGGCCCGGCGGGCGAGCCAAGAGGGCCGGGAGTACGGGGCCGAGGAGTCGGAGGAGGTAGACGAGGTGCTGGGGTAACAGGGCAGGCCCAGGGTGTCCCTGGAGAGCGGCCGGTAGTGCGCGATGCTCTGGTAGGTGCTGTCGCGGCCATACAGGGGGCGTTCCCTGCGAGAGGGATGGAGCACGTAGGTAGGCCCGGGAGCAGCCCCGTGGCCGCCCTCCCGCAGGCACTCCCGCCGCCTTACCGAGCCTTGCCCTCCTCGGAGGAGGAAGTGAAGAGATGGTCTTCGGGCACCTAAACGCGGCCACGGGGAGGAGACTGGCAGGCAAGGCTGGCAGGACGCTGTCATCCCGCGTGCACGCTTCCCCGAAGGCCCCTGCCACCTGCTCAGTGACTGTCCTGGCTGTGGGAGCCCCGCACCTTCCTTCCCGCCCCAGCGTGGATCCCGGGGCCCGCCGAGCAGCAGCAGGAGCCTCCATGCGCGCTCCGGGCTCTCCGCCCCAAAGGCCGAGCTCCCTCCCTCAGCCCCACTCTCGCCGGAGGCAGGCCCGAGGGCCGGCGAGGAGCCACCACGGCCACCCAACAGCCCGAAGCCAGCCTGCCGGTCAGCTCACCTGCCGGTGGAAGGTGTCGGTGTCCGAGGACGAAGCCACGGGCTCCCCGTAGGTCCTGGTGCTCAGGTAGCTCTCCTCGTAGTAATCGTCATTGTAGCCTTGGGGAGAGGCGGGCAGCGCTGGCAGAGCGGGCAACAGCCTCCCCTACCCTGAGTCCCGGCCGGCGCCTAGGACAGCCGCTGCCCCGCGCCCGGGCTGCCGCGCGCGCCCTCGCGCCCTCCCGGGGCCCAGGCTCCACCGACGGAGGCGCTGGGCGGCGCCCGCCCTCCTTCCCCCTCACCCCTGCTCTGGTATAGCAAGGCGTCCTCTTTCTTGGGCAGATCGTACTTATCCGACTCCGCAGACGTTGAATCCAAATCTGCGTTCGAGACAAGAGGGGGCAAGGGACCATTTGCCCTCCGGCCTCCCCGTCGGCGCCCCTGCCACACCCTCGCGAGCCCGTCCGCCCCGGGCCCCAGTGGGGAGCCGGCGGGGCCTCACCGGAGAACCGATAGAACGAACTCGGGGGTGACAGTCTCCGTCTCTGGGTCTCGTATTCGTAGATCTTCTTCTCGTAGAGCTTGCGAGTGGAGCCTGCCAGACACAGGGCGCGGGGTGGATCAGGGCCGCAGGTCGGGGCTCGCGGGGCTGGGAAAAGGAGCCAGGCCGGCCACCCGCCCGCCCGCCAGCCCGCATACCCACGACGGGTCCGTGTGGAATGTTGTACTGGCGCAGCACGGCGACCAGCTCCGAGTCCGACAGACCGGCGTAGTCGTCCATGGCGCCGACGGCACGGGGCCCGCGCGGCGGCGGCCTGGGAGGAGGCCGGCCGGGCAAAGCCGAGCAACAGCTGCCTTGGAGCGCCGCGGGGGAAGGGGCAGCAAGAACGCCTCAGCAGCGACTGCGCGACCACGATACGGCACGGGTACAGCGGCCGCCGGGGCTGCCCGCTCGCGCGTGGCGGGGAGACAAGGCCGCCGGTAGCGCAGCCGGCGCAGACCGGTCTGGACGTGGGAGTGGGGCGGCGTGGGGCGGGGCTGATGAGCCAAGACATCAGAAACGGGCGCGATTGGGCCAGAGACAAGAGAGGGGCGGGTCCGCACGCCAGTCAAAAGGCAGAACCGGGCGGGACTTGGGGGCGGGGCGGGGCTGCGTAGTAGTGACGCCACAAAGGAGCGGGCTAGGGCTGGAAGCCAGAGAGGGGCGGGCCTACGCGCCTGCGCAGATCTGTGTGCGAGTAGAAGCGGAGAGGGGCTGCGGGCCCGAGAAAGGGGAGGGGCTGGTGAGCGAAGACGTCATACGCCGTCGTAGGCGTGTTCGGTCGGGACTTGGGACGGGGGCGGAGCCTTGAACCAGCCCAGCCGTAGGGAACAGGCCAGGGCTTGGGAGAGGGGCTGCCCGGCAAGCGCGGCCTGTGCTGGCATGTTCTGACTACACGTAAAGGGGTGGGCCCTGCGCGCGAGCCGAACAGGCGAGGAGATGGGAGTGGGTTCAGAGCAGGCGCGCCCGGGAAGAGGCGCGCGCTCCCGCAGTCACGTGGGGCCGAGGCGCCTGAGGCCCCCTCCCTGGTCCCTGCACCTCTTCTCGGCTTCTGGGCCTGGGTGTCCAGTAAGGGCCCGAGTGCTCCGAGCGGACACTTGGGCAGCGCCTGCCCGGGGCCAGGCTCGCTTCCAAGCCCTCTGCGTGGAGGCTCAGCCCACAAGCCTCCCAGGCCCCTGTCCTCGCAGGCCTGGAGGGTCTGCAGGCCCTCCGCCTTCGCACCTGTGCCGCCCGCTGCTCAGCGCCCCCTCCCTGCCTCCCTGCCGGCCTCGGGAGGAAATGGGGCACTGGGCTAGGAGGCCGCCGGCAAGCGCTCCAGGAGCTCTCAGCTAGCCCTCGAAGGGGCCAGGCGTGCCAGTGGGCACTGGCTAGGGACAAGGCCTGATACCAGCGGGGCCAGAGAGAGCCCGCGCGCCACACCGCACAGCATCAAACACCTGGGGGCCAGGCGGGGCGGGGGGGGGGGGGGGGGCTTGCTCTCGCGTTGGAATAGCCCTGAGCGAGCGCAGTGCCACCTGGGAGGGGTGGGGGTGGCCTTTCTGAGCCAGAGGGGCCTGCTGGGGAGGGGGCGCCCAAAGAAGGCTTGGCAGGCTGAGTAGCTTCGGGCACAGTGTCACTGCAGTGCTGGCCACAGGAGAGGGAGGCTGGGGGGGAAACAGGGACCAGTGAAGCCCACGGCCAGGGGCCTGCTAGCTGCACACTGCTCCTTCCCAGGACCGGTCCCTTCCTCTCCAGAGCCTCCCCTTCTCTAGGTCTTTTTTCCGGAAAGGCATGTGTGATTCTGCGGCCTGATTGTGCGGTGAAGGTTGACTCTTGCTTGGCCCTGGGTTGTCTGTGTCACCCGTAGTGAGGCTGGGACCTTCGGCCAGCATCTCTCCAGCTTCCCTGCACATCTCTTTGTGGTTCTCTGTCACCCCACTGGGTTTTTCCCATCAATGGTAGTGGCAAGATGGCCAAATGGCATTTCCAGTGCTGTGGCCCACCCTGCAACACTCCTGTCTCCTCACTATTCTCAGACAACTGCAGAAGATGTCCCAGCCAGCATGTCTGTGAGCTGAGGTGGAGGAGGGAGGGAAAGCTGTGAAGGGGGCACCCCTGTGAACCACTCCCAGCCAGACCGCCTTCAGGGCAGGTGTAGAGTTATTCTTATGGTCACCCTGCCCCTCTCCTGTCCCCAACTGGAAAACAAGTTCACAGGGACAGCATTCAATAAAGAAATGATTCTCTTTCTACTGGGTGCCACCCAGCGGGCCCTCTGTGTTCGCCCTTCATCTGCAGAGGGTGGGCAGAGAAACTGAGCCTGAGCGGCTAGCAGTGGCCAACTCCACCAGAAAAGGGCCTGAAGTGAGGGGTCCCGGCTGCCAGCCTAAGCCTTCTCAACAGGCAGAGGGAGGAGCGGAAGTGTTGAGGGTCCTTGCGGCGAGAGGACAGAGTGTAGCCACCAGATGGCGCCCCGTCCCAAAGCCCCCAGATCGGGCAGTCTGGGGAAGCCACAATCCAGCTCTTTCATATTTTCCCTTATTTGGAGTCGATTCTGGGATGTGGGATGCACCCCGCCCCCGCCCCAATCCCGGCCCTCAGACCCCAGGCCTGGCTCTCCAGCTGTAGCCCCAAAGCACAGGGGCTGTTCTGGTGGGACCTCTAGGGGAGCCAGCTGGTTCTGAGGCCTTCATAGCCAGGGAGCTTCAGGGGGCACGGAGGCAGCCAATGGTGCAGCGGGAAGAGGCCCGGGCTGGCACGGGGAGTCTAGGCGAGGCAGGGAGCGTGCCCCTTTCCTGAGTGCCTTCTCTGTGCCCACCTTGGTCATGCGATCTGGAGCACCACGTACAACCTGGATAAGCAGTTGATTTCACCCACTCTTCCTGGCCCTAGTGGCATGGGAATCTGGGGCCGGCGCTGCTCACATCCTGGCTGGCGTGGAACAGCCAGCTCAGAGCCAACCTGGGACTGGCCCAGCCCTGGAATCTGGCCTGGTGGTGACTGGCCACACCTCCACCGCAGCCCCACTGATGGGAGCAGCCCAGGAAACAGCTTCCCGTGCCCTGACAGCGGGGGCCCTGTGGATTCCTACCAGTGAGGGGCTCCTGTCGCCCTCTCAAAGGGCACAGTCCTGCCAGGTGGCCACGCACCCTCAGTCCTGCCCTCAGGCCCTTCCTTTTCAGACAGGCTTCCTTGAAGCCACAGACTCATGGACAGGCATGCGCGCGCCCATCTCCTGCCAAACGCTGGGGCACTCCCGTGGCTGTGGGCTCCCAGACTCCTGGCACAGACTCGGGCTGGTGGGTAAGCTGGGGAAAGCTGCTGCGAGGCCCCACTCCTGTCCTGCTTACGCACCCCAGCTCCAGCTGGCCTGGGCCTGGGCGCCAGCGTTCTCTAGGCTTTTTCTTCCCGCCTTGGCCACCCGCGCCCTGGCGGCGCAGCGCGGCGCCTGCCCCGCGCGGAGCCCGGCCTCCGAGACCTCACCTGCTGTCCC
>NW_006922300.1:221957-226754 GCF_000298275.1 Orycteropus afer afer | reverse complement strand
GCCCGGCCCGGCGAGAAAGCCTTAATTGGTAAAATCGCCCAGGAGTCGGGGGCGGGGGTGCGCGGCGAGCTCGACCGCCCGGGCCACACTGGCGACGCCGCCCCCCTCCCTGGATGAGCTCACCACCCCGCGAGGGCCGCCAGCACGGGCCTGAGGGGGCGCCCCGCGCTCTCGAGGGGTCTGCAGAGCCCATGCCGGCTTGATGAGCGTTGAAGAGCCAAGTGCTCTCCAACCGCAGAAGCCCAGCTCCAAGGCCACCTCCTCCAGGAAGCCCCCCAGGGTCAGCCTTTGCCCCAGTCCTGGGCTGGCAAAGCAAGTCGTTTCTGCTGCCCTGGAGGAGGAGGGGCAACGGGCAGTGCGGGTGTTCACCGAATGCCTACTACCTCCGGGGCTGCATTGGGGCTGGACTGGGGCAGTCATGAGGCCTGCTCTTGTCATCCCAAAGCCACCCCATGGATCCGACCCTGGAGCAGGCCCCTGAAGCGGGATGGATTCTCAGGACCCACCCCCACCCGACTGAGGCAGCAGGGTGCAACCACGGAGCCTGTGTCTGTGGCCGGGTGGGCACAGCCACACCCTGGCTCACCATGCTCCTTCCTCTTCTAGGTGCCATTGCCTCATAGCTTCAGATATAGATCAAATGTCACTTCCTTGGGGAAGGCCACATAAAGCAGTGTCTTTTTAATATTTTTGCCCACAAACCACACAGTACTTTACATCCTGAGCCAATATATGCACATGTGCGCACACGCTCTACACACAGAACAGAAAGAAACGATTCAACAAGATAGGACTTCCCCTCACCACCTACCAAACACTCCAATAGTTTGTATTCTGCTCCACTTCCTTAAAAAGGGGAGAAGGGAGGGAGGGTGGGAGGAGGGAGAAAGAAAAGAAGGAAAGGAGACTGAAGGGAAATGGTGGGAAGGGAAGAGGGCGGGAGGGAGGCAGGCAGGAAGAGTCCTTTGGCCCAACCTGCTACACGATGTCGCGAAGCACCCACAGAGAGGCACCGACAGTCCTCCAGGCCTCGAGGCCTTGGCTAGCTGTGCGTGCAGTGGCCTTCACCCTGACCTTCAGTAGGTGCTGCCTAACAGTGCCAGGAGCTCCCTGTCCCCGCCCCCTCCTGTGGGAAGGCAGTGGGTTACCTTGACTTGATAGGTGAGGGGCCTGCACTCTGAGATGGAAATTCGAAGCAGGTGGGGACTGTGCCGCACCCTGGCAAGTCAGTCCATCCATCCATCTGTCCTGGAAGAAAACCGGCGAGGCCTCCTGCAGCTGCAATCGGAGCCAGGGGCACAAGAGGTGGAGGGTGCACAGAGAAGGCATTGCTTTCTTAGGGGAGTGTCCGGACTCTCCCACCTCCGTTTGAAAGCTCTCTTTACAGTACTGCCTGCCCCAGTCACACACAAGTGCGCACACACACCAAGCACATGCAACTGTGTCTCCGCTGCTTCCAGATTATTCCAGGGTAGAATGAAGGCTTCGTCGTACAGCTGCAGGTGTCCCCTGGCGGACACCCTAACAAAGCCATTTTATCCTTGACGATTTAGAGAAGCTAGCAGAACCAATTGAATCCAGCCAACCAGTAACGCCATCGCTGTCAAGATGAACTGGCACGCTCCAGGCTTGGAACACGCTTTCCTTTGGTCAAGTAACCAGTCGATTTTTAATCTTCACTTGGAAAATGTTCAACACATCAATTTCTACAGTAATTACTGTCTCACAACCTTCGTAACCATTGGAGCAATGCTTCAAAACATTTGAAAATCAGTTAAAACTCAAAGGATCTTTAATATCCGTGAAAAAGAAAGGTAAGCATTGTGTCTTTTAGTGTATAAAAAACTCCCTGTCTTAAAGAGAACATTAGTAGTTCAGGGAGCACTGGTCCCTTGGGCGAGGGGTAGCGGGCTGGCAGCCAGGGGGCTTCTTCGGCCCAGGGAGGAGGGAGAGGTCCCCAGCCGGGGCAGGTGGGGCTCGGACAGGGCTGTCTGCCCAGAGCCTGGGGATGTACAAAGAAGTTCCGAGGTGAAGGCGGATACACCCATCAACACACAGGGACAAGACGGCACAATCGGGGACGTGGGGGTCAGAGGAGGAAGGAAGCATGGCCCACAGACAGGGCCAGGAAGGCCAAGGAGGGTCCAGAGAGACGGGGTCCAGAGGGTGACCAGAGCACTGTGCCGCTGCCCAAACAGGGCCGTCGCCATGTTCACAGGCCTGCAGGGCTGGCGATAGATTTCTTCCCCTTTTCACTTTGGATCTGGTTGGGATTGCAAGTTGTACAATCCACCACTTAGATGGAATTGTGGGCCCCTAAAATATGTGCTATAAATCCTAAGCTCTATGTCTGTGGTTAGAATCTGGTGGTGTAGTGCCTAAGGCATTTGACTGCTAATCAGAAGCCTGGTGGTTCAAACCCACCAGCCATTCTGCGGAAGGAAGACTGGGCAATCTACTTCTATAGAGATACCACCTTGGAAACCCAAAAGGGGTCGCTAGGAGTCAGAATTGACTCGATGGCAGTGAGTTTGTTTGTTTGTTTGGTTGGTTGGTTGATGATTGTCCTCAGTTTCTGATGCGATTATCCTGCACTGTGTATGTTGTAAATCCTGATGTCTGTTTTAATGAGGCAGGTTTAGGTTCTGTTATTGGGGATTAGGTTGTTTGTTATGTCAATGAGCCCCCACCCCTGCTTGAGTCACACCTTTCATCTTACAAGAGGAAAACAGAGAGAGACTGGAGCAGAGAGGATGCCACTACCACCAAGAAAGAAGGGCCAGGAGTGGAGCTTGTCTTTTGGACCCAATTTCCCTGTGTTGAGAACGTCCTAGACCCGGGCCACAAAGAGAGAGAGTTGTAACACCAGAAACAGGGAGGATTGGTAGCAGAACCAAGAGACTGGCAAGAAATAGCGTGGTGGCGTTCCCAGCCCCCTGAGGGAGAGAGCTCGCGCCTTCGGACAAGGCTCCTGGAGCATTGACTGGTGGAGCTCAACGAGCTTTGTTTAGCAGGGCAGAGGCTGAGTGGAGGCGCCAGGGGCCAGAGACGGGCCTGCCTTCGGGGCTGGCCGAGAAGGGGCTGTCCTGATTGAAGAACTGTCTCCTGATCTTGTGATCCTAAACTGTAACCCATTATTTCCCTTATAAACCCCATAAAGAAGAACTGTCTGAGTTCTGTGCAGCCATTGCAATGGATTATCAAACCAAGCAGAAAAGTGGAGAGGGCCAGCTGGTCTCAGAATTGGTAGAAAGAGAAGAGGCACGTCTCACTGCCCCTCACAGGAATTCTCCTCGGGTGCTGACCTTGTTCTCCTTCCCTTTGTAAAGTTCGAGGTCGTCAGATGCCACCGACACAGCATTTTTCCACACAAGCCAATCTCTGTAAAGATAGAAACAGAGATGAAATAAGGGAGTGGAGAGAGAGGGTTGGATGCCCAGCCTCATGGAGATCTCCAAGAGCCAGGAGGCAGAAGCTGAGGAAACTAGGGCCTTCTCCCAGAGCGACAGACACAGAAAGCCTTCCGCTGCAGCTGGCACTCTGAATTTGGATTTCTGCTGCTAACCAGGAGGCTGGCGGTTCAAACTCACCAGCCACTCCTCGGAAGGAAGGCTGAGTGATCTCCTTCCATAGTGATATCGCCTCGGAAACCCAAGGAGGGGTCGCTGTGAGTCGGCTCCCACTCGACGGCATGAGTTTGGTTTTGGGGTTTGGTAAACCGTGAGAAGGGTGTGGCTCTGAGTTGCATCCTTTCCCCATACTTAATCTGTACTCTGAGCAAATCATCCGAGAAGCCATACTGTACAAAGAAGAGCGTGGCATCAGGATTGGAGGAAGACTTATTAACAACCTGCAATATGCAAATGACACGTCCTTGCTTGCTGGAAGTGAAGATGACTTGAACCACTTGCTAATGCAGATCAAAGACTACTGTCTCCAGTGTGGATTACACCTCAACATAAACAAAACAAAAATCCTCACAACTCTTCCAATAAACAACATCACAATTAGTGGAGAAAAGATGGAAGTTGTCAAGGATCTCATTTTACTTGGATCCACAATCAACACCCATGGAAGAGATCTAACAATGTATTGCACTGGGCACATCTGCTGCAAATGACCTCCTTGAAGTGCTGAAGAGTCCAGATGTCACTGTGAGGACTAAGGTGCCCCCAGCCATGGTGTTTTCAATTGCCTCATGTGCATGTGAAAGCCAGACAATGAATAAGGAAGACCAAAGCAGAGTTAACATTTTTTAGTTGTGGTGTTAGCCAAGAATATTGAAAGTCCCTTGAACTGCCAGAAGAAGGAACACTCCTGTCCTGGAGGAAGTGCAGCTGGAATGCCCCTTGGAAGCAAGAATGGCCAGACTTTGTCTCACCTACTTTGGTCACGTTGTCAGAAGGGACCAGTCCCTGGAGAAGGTCATTGTGCTTGGTAAAGTGGAGGGTCACCAAAAAAGGGCTAGGCCCTCAACGAGATGGACTGACACAGTGGCTGCAACGATGGGCTCAAGGGTAGCAGGCAGGCCTGGGCAGCATTCTGTTCTGTGGTCCACGGGGTCGCTATGAGTCGGAGCTCACCTGATGGCACCTCACAACCACAAGGAAGCGGTGAGAGAGTTACATGTCTGTTTGTTAACGCCACCCCTTGTGGTATTTGTTCCAGCAGCTTCCTTCAAAGAGATACTCATTTTTCTTGTTCTTCCCTTAGAATCGGCTGCTGCCACAGCCCGTGACCCTCACTGCCCTGGCTGCTTTTTGCTAGCTCTCCCAGTGCCGACTGGCCCCCAGAGAA
>NW_006922300.1:220750-221525 GCF_000298275.1 Orycteropus afer afer | reverse complement strand
AAAGGAGGGTCCCAGGCATCAGAGTGTCGAGGCAGGTGCGGGCGGCGGGGGGTAGTTCCCTGGGGAGAAGGCAAACCTAGAATTCCTTGACCTCATAAGGAAACAACAGCTTGCATCAGTACTGGGAGGGGTGGCATGGGGGAGGACTGAGCTGCTGAAAGATGAAGCCAGAACCAGCGCTGAACGCATAGGCCTCTGGGAGAGGGGCCAGCATTGCAGACAGGCTGAGAGGGGCTGGGATCTGAGCTTGCCAAAACTCAAGATTCCATGAGGCAGTCTCTCTGCCCAGTCCACAGTCCAAACAGCCACCTCCTTCCTTTCCCAGAAAGGGCAATGCAGTATCTTCAGGGACCCCAATGCTACCCGTGGGCAACAGTAACTCCTGGGAAGGGTCTTTGTCTTTGGTCCAACCAGGGCCTCTCCCTTATCCCTTCCCCATTGTGTATCTCCTCCCCATCCTAGCAGACCTCCCTGGAGAACAGGGTCTGTGACCCACACTGGGTGCACTCTCTATCAGTCTAAGGAGCTCTGGTAGTGCAGTGCCTAAGGCATTTGACTGCTAATCAGAAGATCGGTGGTTCAAACCCACCAGCTGCTCAGTGGAAGGGAGATGGGGCAATCTACTTCTGTAAAGATTTACCGCCTAGGAAACCCAGTAGGAGTCACTGAGTCTGAACCAACTTGTTGGCAATGAGTTTGGTTTGGACTTGGCGGGCCCCTCACACAGCCCAGGGACACCCAGTCTGCCCCATATTCCATGCGGCTGGCTTTGTTT
>NW_006922300.1:218949-219481 GCF_000298275.1 Orycteropus afer afer | reverse complement strand
GCCAGAGCCCCGCCTCCCGGCTCCGCCCTCCGTCCGCATTTAAAGGGCTCGTTCTCTCCGCAGCCCAACCTCTGCTCTCGGCCTCGGCCTGCGCACGCCTGGGTGCCTGCGACTTTAATTAAAGGGCCGTCCCCTCGCCGAGACTGCAGCACCGCCCCCGGCTCCTCGCGCCTCAAAATGAGTAGCTCGCACGCCCGGGCGGGCCAGAGCGCGGCGGGCGCGGCTCTGGGCGGCGGCGCCGACACGCGGGACTCCGAGATGCCGGCCACCGAGAAGGACCTGGCGGAGGACGCTCCGTGGAAGAAGATCCAGCAGAACACGTTCACGCGCTGGTGTAACGAGCACCTCAAGTGCGTGAGCAAGCGCATCGCCAACCTGCAGACGGACCTGAGCGACGGGCTGCGGCTCATCGCGCTGCTGGAGGTGCTCAGCCAGAAGAAGATGCACCGTAAGCACAACCAACGGCCCACTTTCCGCCAGATGCAGCTGGAGAACGTGTCGGTGGCGCTGGAGTTCCTCGACCGCGAGAGCA
>NW_006922300.1:209131-218664 GCF_000298275.1 Orycteropus afer afer | reverse complement strand
CCCCGGAGCAGCGCGAAGGCGCCCTCCGGCCTCCAGGAGCCCATGCTTCCTAAACGCATTGTTTGGGTCTCACGCTTTTGCCCATCCTCTTCTGGGAAATAATTCCAGCCCTCAATTGAAGTCACACCCAGGGAACTTGGGAGCCAGAGAGCCCCAGAGTTAGTCAGACGGCTCCAGCAGTGAGTCTGGGCCCTGGACTGCTTTGGCACCAAATTGCTCTTCATCTCGGGCAAAATTTGCTTCCGTAGGAGCCCTGGGCCCCGCAGCCAGAAGGCAGGAGTCGCTTGGGAGGGGCTCAACCGTCAGCTCTCGGCTGAGTCCTGTCACTGGGCCGGGGAGAGTGGCTCTGACTGGGCGGACTGTAGCATCCTCTCAGTACGGGGGTGCTGGGGGCGGGGGCCAGGAGAGGGGAGGAGAAGCGCCGCTGGACTTAAGGAGTCAGAGGCCCCACATCTGCCCTGCTGCCCAGCACGGCCAGACTGGGACTCAGATGCACCCCCGCACCCCCACCCCCCCCACACACAGGGCAGGTCCCAAGGGTGGCAACTATTTCCGCCAACTGCCAGGCAAGATGAGGCCCACCCCCAAGTCCCAGCCTCAGTCTAGCCAAGCTGAGTCATCTCTGAGCCCTAGAGGGGGGCAACCGGATGTGGGGAGGTAGGGGGACCACACCCCAGTTCTCTGGGGGGTCTCCTCCTCTCTGCTCCCTCCTCCTCTTCTCTTGTGAGCTGGCTGGAGCAGGCCCGCTTCCCACAGCTTTCCCATATAAGGCAAAAAAATGTTGGAAAGCAGCAGTGATGGGGAGGGAGCGGGCTAGGGAAAGGGCGGGATGGGGCGGGGCTATCCCGCTAGTCATTCTCCCAGCCCAGGCCCTTTCCCCCTCCCTCCTTTCCGAAGGGAAAGAGGATTGCAGAGGCTGGCCTAATATGGACAGGGGCGGGCCCAGCCCCACCCACCAGAGTGAGGCCGGGCGGGGCCTGGCTTTGTGCCTTAGCTCTTCTCTGGACCTTGCTGCCCTTCCCCACTCCCCTGGCCTGGACCACCCTGCCACCCTACTGTCCGCCAGGGAGGGCAGCTTAAAGATAGTAGGTCGGGCCAGGGCAGGGCAAGGCAAGCCCTAGGGCAGATTCTCCCCAGCTGCCCACCTGGTCCTTGAGGCGGTGCCCGCTTGGCCCAAGAGGCCCATCCCCTTCTTATCTCACCTCAGCCCCCAGCTGGCTCACCACACCCATGTTCTCTCTGGTTATGGGCCTTTAGGCTCCAGAGGGAATTCCAAAGATGAACTAGGAAGCCCACATCTCAGAGCCCCGCCCCGGGACAGCTCCTCTCTGTGCCCTACCCCTTCAGCAGACAAGAGGCTGAGACACGGGAGGGGTTTCTGGGGAGTGTGTGTGTGTGGGGGGGGGTCAATGGGTTACTATGGTGACAGGGGTGCAGGGTGCCCGCCCAGGGTGGAGGAGGCAGCGCCCTAACCACTTCCCCTGTGGTGAGTGGGGAGGCTGCCCACGGGCCAGCGACCCATTAGGTGGCGAGGGCGGCAGGCGCGTGCCACCGAGCTGGGTTCTGCTGAGGCAGCAGGATGTGGGAGCCCCACCCATCAACTGTTCTGGCTGCTGGAGCAGAGACCACCCCCATCCTGGGCCCCAAGCTCACTGGACCTTCCCCTCCTCCAGCTGGGCTGAGAGAGGCCTCCCGATTGCCTCATGCCCGTCAGTCACCCCAGCAGGCCCCAGTTGCGCTCCTAGGGGTCGGGTCCAGGCCACCCACTGGCTGATTCCTCCTCGGAGCTCGCGGCCCCGCCCCTGCCACAGCCAGCAGCACCTCCTCCCGTCAGCTCAGCTCAGCTCTGTGGGGCTCAGAGGGCCCCCACACCCTTGCACTCAAGGGGTCCTTGCCCAATACCTCTGCTTCCCCTGCCCTGAGCCCCACCCCTCACCCTGGGGCAGCACTGGTATTTCCCAACCACCTGCCCAGCCTTCCCCTTCCCTGGCTCAGCTCCCCAGCCGCCACCCCCGCCAGCAGGCAGCTTGGGGCCCAGCTTGTGGGCTCTGCTCCCACCCAGCCCCACAGGCCTGTGAACATGGGTGACGGCCCTGCTTGGGCAGCCGCACACCACTCTGGTCGCCCTCCAGAGCCAGCCTCTCTGCATCCTCCTTGGCCCTCCTGGCCCCATCTGTGGCCCGTGTTTGGCCTTCCTCTGGCCCCCACACTGCCCCGATGGCTGTGTATTGTCCTCGTGGGTCGAGGGGTGCACCCTCCTCCACCTGGGAGCGCCCCTGCACACCCCCAGGCTCTGGAGCAGCCAGCCCGGCCCGCGCCCTCCGCCCCTCGCCCAAGACTGCCTCTGCTGCCCCTCACAGACAGCAAGGCCATCGTGGATGGGAACCTGAAGCTGATCCTGGGCCTCATCTGGACCCTGATCCTGCACTACTCCATCTCCATGCCCATGTGGGATGAGGAGGAGGACGAGGAGGCCAAGAAGCAGACGCCCAAGCAGAGGCTGCTGGGCTGGATCCAGAACAAGTTGCCGCAGCTGCCCATCACCAACTTCAGCAGGGACTGGCAGAGTGGCCGCGCCCTAGGCGCCCTGGTCGACAGCTGTGCTCCAGGTGCGGGGGGCGGGCCCTGCCACGGTGCCCACGGGGGGCAAGGTGGGGGGACGGCTCTGTGGGGTCCTGCGGCCCACCGGCTCGTGGCACGTCCCTCCCCGCAGGCCTGTGTCCTGACTGGGACTCCTGGGACGCCAGCAAGCCTGTGAACAACGCACGGGAGGCCATGCAGCAGGCCGACGACTGGCTCGGCATCCCTCAGGTATGTGCTAGCCTGGTCACGGTCAAGTGCAGGGAGCACCCAAGTGCAGGGGCTCAAGGGCTCCTGTCTCCTGCCTGTACAGGTGATCACCCCTGAAGAGATCGTGGACCCCAATGTAGACGAGCACTCTGTCATGACCTACCTGTCCCAGTTTCCCAAGGCCAAGCTGAAACCAGGAGCACCCTTGCGACCCAAACTTAACCCAAAGAAAGCCCGTGCCTACGGGCCAGGTGAGCGGCCGCACAGGGGCTTCCTTGCAGGCCAGCATACTCTAAACTAGGAAGCCCAGAGCTTCACTCATGTGGTATCTTGTCCTCAAGGAGCTGGTCAAGGCTGGCCAGACAAGAGCTTGTTAGCAAATTGCCAAAGTCACATAGGCCTGAGGTGAAGTGCTACATTCAGGGAGGGAGAACCCAGTGGGTTCTATAGTCAGTGGTGACGAGCAAGGCCCAGGAGGCCTGTGCTGCAGGGTCACTGGGAATCAGGCAGCGTCCGGGACCCAGGCAAGGGGTGGGGCAACCAGAGAGACAAACCCACCTGTTTCAGCAACAAAAGCGCAGTTGGGAACCACAAGTTCATGCGCTGGGGTTTACAGTACGTGAACTCGCCCCGTTCGGAACGTGGCTGACTAGGCGTTGGCAGGGTGGAACGGGCACTGGGCCTGTGAAGAGGACAAAGAGGGAAAGATGTGCCCTCGTTCCTCCATGGGCGAGGGCTGGAGGGGTGACTGCCTCACAGCTGGCCCTGTGTCCTCCGCCCTGGCCCACAGGCATTGAGCCCACAGGCAACATGGTGAAGAAGCGCGCCGAATTCACTGTGGAGACCCGCAGTGCCGGCCAGGGTGAGGTCTTGGTGTACGTTGAGGACCCGGCCGGGCACCAGGAGGAGGTAGGGGTGCCAGCGGGCTGGAAGGGTGCCGTGGGACCCACTGGGGTGGGCAGCTCTTTGTAGAAATTGGTGGGCTCTCTTCACAGGCGAAGGTGACTGCCAACAATGACAAGAACCGGACCTTTTCTGTCTGGTACGTCCCCGAGGTGACGGGGACCCACAAGGTGAGCCCTCAGCCCACAGGGAGCCAGGGTGGGGGCAGTGGCAGAGGAGCCTGGCCAGTGCTCATGGCCTTGTCCCCTGGGAACAGGTGACCGTGCTCTTTGCCGGCCAGCACATTGCCAAGAGCCCCTTTGAGGTGTATGTGGACAAATCACAGGGCGACGCCAGCAAAGTGACCGCCCAGGGCCCTGGCTTGGAGCCCAGTGGCAACATTGCCCACAAGACCACATACTTTGAGATCTTCACGGCTGGTGAGTAGGGTGCTGGGGGTCAGGGAGCCCTGGCGGGCCAGGAGCAAGCAGCCAAGTGGCCTCGCGACTGAGCTGGCCACTCGTGACAGGAGCGGGCACGGGCGAGGTGGAGGTTGTCATCCAGGACCCTACTGGACAGAAAGGCACAGTGGAGGCTCAGCTGGAAGCCCGGGGAGACAGCACGTACCGATGTAGCTACCAGCCCACCATGGAGGGCGTCCACACGATCTATGTTACTTTCGCCGGCGTGCCCATCCCTCGCAGCCCCTACACGGTCACAGTCGGCCAAGGTACGCTGGCCCTGGCCGCCTTGGCTGCCGCCCTGGGCGTCCTACGGCAGGGCAAGGGCTAGGTCGGGCCTGGCCAGCTGCAGCCGCGCCCTGGTGGCCCCGGCCCGTCGCCTCCCGTGCTTCTCCTGTCTGGCCGTGCCTTCTCTTCCTACTGCCGGGTCCTTGTGCTCCTCTTCTCGCCCTGGTGGCGCTCTGTCTCTTTCTTCTCCACGCTCTCATCGGAAGAGCTCGTTCCAGCTGTCTGGAAAGCTGCTACTCTCTGCTCTGCCTGCAGGGTCAACGGTACTTGGACCTGTCTTCCTCGTGGTCGGGGCTGGGCCGGGGGAGGGAGGGCTGTGGTGGAGCAGGGCCTGGGGT
Organism: Orycteropus afer afer; assembly: GCF_000298275.1. Classification (NCBI taxonomy): domain Eukaryota; kingdom Metazoa; phylum Chordata; class Mammalia; order Tubulidentata; family Orycteropodidae; genus Orycteropus; species Orycteropus afer. The sequence continues at coordinate 213,905 of NW_006922300.1, read as the reverse complement.
CCCAGGGCACGCTGGCCCTTCTCATGCACCCTTCTCTCGTGTGTCAGGCCAAGCACTGAGGTGTGCGCTGGGGGAGGGGGGCGGGTGACCATCCAGGGACTCAGCTGGGTGCTCTGTCCACAGCCTGTAACCCGGGTGCCTGCCGGGCTGTTGGCCGGGGCCTGCAGCCCAAGGGTGTGAGGGTGAAAGAGACCGCTGACTTCAAGGTGCACACGAAGGGTGCGGGCAGCGGGGAGCTGAAGGTCACCATCAAAGGCCCGAGTAAGTTGGGACGGGCTGGAGGTGGGTGGCTGCGGCCCCCGGAAGCTCGGCCTGAGGCTCCTCATTTCCCACAGAGGGTGAAGAGCGGGTGAAGCAGAAGGACCTGGGGGACGGCGTCTACGGCTTCGAGTATTACCCGACGGTTCCCGGCACGTATACAGTCACCATCACGTGGGGCGGCCAGAACATCGCCCGCAGGTGAGGGCCTCCCGCCCTCCGGCGGCGCCGCAAGCTGCCTCCCCGCTCCTGTTGACCCATCTTGTCCCGCCCTGCCCAGAGCCTTCCGGAGGGTGGCCCTGGGGCCTGGGTGGAGGCTGGCTGCCCTCAGGGGCGGCCCCCTCATCTGCGGGGGTGTCTCCTCTTCCAGCCCCTTTGAGGTGAAGGTAGGCACTGAGTGTGGCAACCAAAAGGTGCGGGCCTGGGGCCCTGGGCTGGAAGGCGGCGTCGTGGGCAAGTCGGCGGACTTTGTGGTGGAGGCCATCGGGGATGACGTGGGCACTTTGGGTAAGCTGGAGGCTGCAGTGGGCCAGTGTGGAGGGCAGGGCTTACTCGGTGGCTCCGGGAGGTGGAAGGGCTCCCCGCATGCCCTGAGGTTCTGGGCACCGATGGAGCTGGGGGCCTTCGGCAGGCTTCTCGGTAGAAGGGCCATCCCAGGCCAAGATTGAGTGTGACGACAAAGGTGACGGCTCCTGTGACGTGCGCTACTGGCCCCAAGAGGCCGGCGAGTATGCTGTGCACGTGCTATGCAATGGTGAGGACATCCGCCTCAGCCCCTTCATGGCGGACATTCGTGAGGCCCCCCAGGACTTCCACCCAGACAGGGTAAGGGACAGTGTGTAGGGCTGCCTACGCCCTTGCCCATCAGCCAGGCCACTCTGTCCCCGGCCCCCAGACCTGAGACCCCGCTGGCCCTTCTTAGGTGAAGGCCCGAGGGCCTGGGCTGGAGAAGACAGGTGTGTCAGTCAACAAGCCAGCAGAGTTCACCGTGGACACCAAGCTCGGGGGCAAGGCCCCCCTCAAGGTCCAAGTACAGGTGCGGAGTCGTCCTGGGGGGGACAGTGGGATGGGGGCCCAGGCCACTGCAGGCAAGGGGCACTGACAAGCCTCACTTCTCCCTCCTGCTTACTTTTCCCAGGACAATGAGGGCTGCCCCGTGGAGGCCATGGTCAAGGACAATGGCAATGGCACCTACAGCTGCACCTACGTGCCCAGGAAGCCTGTGAAGCACACGGCCATGGTGTCCTGGGGAGGCGTCAGCATCCCCAACAGCCCCTTCCGAGTGAGCTGGCTCTCCAGGGGCTTGAACCAGCTGTAGTCCGTCCCCCAGGGCCTCTCGCTTTCTCTTGTTTTCTTAGTAGCTCACTGAGGTATACTTTACACATCACGTGGTTCCCTCACTTAACGCATGCACGTCAGAATTTTGAGCAGCGTTCAGGGTTGGGCGAGCATTGCCCCGAACAGAGGCCGGGTGCCATCAGCAGTCGATCCCTGGCCCCCGGCCCCTGTACCTTTGCCTGTTTCAGATGCTCATGGAGATGGGTTTGTACCACCTTCGTGCTTTTGGGTCTGACTCATTTGCTCAGCAGCATGTTTTCAGGGGTCACCTGTGTCGTAGCACATCCAAACTTGTTTCCTCTTCATGGCTGAGTAATGTTCCATCACATGGATGGGCCACGGATTGGTGGTGGTTCTGTCGCTTGATTCTTGAGTTATTTCTGCTTTTGAGCAGTTACGAGCATTCACGTCTAAGTATTTATTGGTCATCTGCTTTAAATTCTCGAGAGGATCCACACCTAGGAGTGGACTCACCGGGTCACGTGGTAATTCTGTGCTCCGACGGTCTGGCATAGTGGTTGCACCATGTCCTGTTCCCATCAGCCTCGCCAACACTGAATGTTTTCCGTGTTTTTTCGTAAGGGAGTCCCGGGGGCTACATGTGGTCAGCGTGCTGGGCTGCTAACCAAAGGATGGGCAGCTCGGGTTCCACAGAGGTGCCTTGGAAGAGAGGCCTGGCTGTCTGACTCCAGGAAGGCTGGCATTAGAAACCCGCAATTAGAGTGTGAAGGGAGGGGAGCCCAGCTGCTCGGTGACACACGTGGGAGGGCCAGGAGCTGGCGCTGACCGCACAGCCACTGAGTTTGGCAGTGAGCACTTGGGTCTCTGTTCAGTTTTGAGGGACCACCAGGCAACCTGCTGTAGCAACTACACCAAGGGAAGAAGGGAGCCATCTGCCACTCCAGGCCGATCACGTCCATGTCCCTGCCCTGCAGGTGAACGTGGGAACCGGCAGCCACCCAAACAAAGTGAAGGTCTATGGACCTGGAGTGGCCAAGACAGGGCTCAAGGCGCACGAACCCACCTACTTCACTGTGGACTGCACGGAGGCAGGCCAGGGTACGAGGGCCACGGGCAGGTAGGTGGGCAGGTGGTCCACAGGGGTGGGCAGTTCTCTGTGAGCAGCCTCCGCCCCCTTGCCTGCCACAGGAGACGTCAGCATCGGCATCAAGTGTGCCCCTGGTGTGGTGGGCCCGGCCGAGGCCGACATCGACTTTGACATCATCCGTAATGACAATGACACCTTCACGGTCAAGTACACACCCCGCGGGGCTGGCAGCTACACCATCATGGTCCTCTTTGCTGACCAGGTGGGTGCTGCTGGGCTCAGCCCTCCAAACGTCCTGGGTGTCGGGGTGTGCTCCCCACTCACCTTGCTCCCCCCCCTCCTGTAGGCCACCCCTACCAGCCCCATCAGGGTCAAGGTGGAACCCTCCCATGATGCCAGCAAGGTGAAGGTGGAGGGGCCTGGCCTCAGTCGCACTGGTGAGCATGTCCCCTCCTCTGTGGGAGGTCAGGGGCCTGCGGGGCTGGGCCGAGGTGCTCCTACGAGGTCGCCGTGTCCCCTCAGGTGTCGAGCTTGGCAAACCCACCCACTTCACGGTCAATGCCAAAGCTGCTGGCAAAGGCAAGCTGGACGTCCAGTTCTCGGGCCTGGCCAAAGGGGATGTGGCACGGGACGTGGACATCATCGATCACCATGACAACACCTACACGGTCAAGTACACGCCTGTGCAACAGGTACGTGTCTTGGCCCCCGAGGCTGCACGTTCCACCCTACCCACTAGGCCCCTGAGTACTTGGTGGAGTGTTGCGGCTGGGACCTGCCTGGTTCCGGGGCCTGGTGGGGGCCAGGAGACCGAGTCACGTGACCTCTTTTTTCTTGCACCTCACTAGGGCCCAGTGGGCATCAATGTCACTTATGGAGGGGACCCCATCCCCAAGAGCCCCTTCTCTGTGGGGGTGGCTCCCAGCCTGGACCTCAGCAAGATCAAGGTTTCCGGCCTGGGAGAGAGTAAGTCACGGTGGTGGGGCCTGGGACCTCTGAGGACACCCCAACCTGAGTGTGCCCCCAGGGGCACCCTGCACTAGGCTTCACGTGTCTCTGACGCCCTTCCTCTCCTTGTTGCTACAACAGAGGTGGATGTCGGCAAAGACCAGGAGTTCACAGTCAAGTCAAAGGGGGCTGGAGGCCAAGGCAAAGTGGCAGCCAAGATCATGGGCCCTTCGGGTGCTGTGGTGCCCTGCAAGGTGGAGCCCGGCCTGGGGGCCGACAACAGCATGGTGCGCTTCGTGCCCCGTGAGGAGGGGCCGTACGAGGTGGAAGTGACCTATGACGGGGTGCCCGTGCCTGGTAGCCCCTTCCCGCTGGAGGCCGTGTCCCCTACCAAACCCAGCAAGGTAATTGGGCCTGGGGGAGAGGAACCACATCATCTCCAGACCAACCATCACCCTTTTTCTTTCCAGTCTGCTGAGCACTGGCCGGGCTTGCTTGTTCCCAGGTCATGGGAAGAACTAGGGTCAGGGAAGGGGTCTGACCTTGGCTCCTGACCCTCTCTCTCCCTCCTGCCCGTCCACAGGTTAAGGCCTTTGGGCCTGGGCTGCAGGGGGGCAGTGCAGGCTCCCCCGCCCGCTTCACCATCGACACCAAGGGAGCAGGCACAGGTGGCCTGGGCCTGACGGTGGAAGGCCCCTGCGAAGCCCAGCTCGAGTGCCTGGACAATGGGGATGGTACATGCTCTGTGTCCTACCTGCCCACTGAGCCGGGCGACTACAACATCAACATTCTCTTTGCTGACACCCACATCCCTGGCTCCCCATTCAAGGCCCACGTGGTGCCCTGCTTCGACGCATCCAAGGTCAAGTGTTCGGGCCCCGGGCTGGAACGGGCCACAGCCGGCGAGGTGGGCCAGTTCCACGTGGACTGCTCGAGCGCGGGCAGCGCAGAGCTGACCATCGAGATCTGCTCCGAGGCGGGGCTCCCAGCCGAGGTGTACATCCAGGACCACGGTGACGGCACCCATACCATCACCTACATCCCGCTCTGCCCTGGGGCCTACACCGTCACCATCAAGTATGGCGGCCAGCCAGTGCCCAACTTCCCCAGCAAGCTCCAGGTGGAGCCTGCCGTGGACACCTCTGGTGTCCAGTGCTATGGGCCTGGTGTCGAGGGCCAAGG
>NW_006922300.1:202927-209029 GCF_000298275.1 Orycteropus afer afer | reverse complement strand
GTGGGTGCCCAGGGGCCCTGTCTGTGGTCTCAGAACCCCATGCCTCCCTCCCCGTGGCCCCTGCAGGCGTCTTCCGTGAGGCCACCACAGAGTTCAGCGTGGATGCCCGGGCTCTGACGCAGACTGGAGGACCACACGTCAAGGCCCGTGTCGCCAACCCCTCAGGGAACCTCACTGAGACTTTCGTGCAGGACTGCGGTGACGGCACATACAAAGTGGAGTACACACCTTATGAGGAGGGTGAGCTCTGGGCTGCTGGGGCCAAGGGCGGGTGGGTGGGGGGCCCAGCACCTCCTGACCCGCGGCCCACCTGCAGGCCTGCACTCCGTGGACGTGACCTATGATGGCAGCCCTGTGCCCAGCAGTCCCTTCCAGGTGCCCGTGACTGAGGGCTGTGACCCTTCCCGGGTGCGGGTCCATGGGCCTGGCATCCAGAGTGGCACCACCAACCAACCCAACAAGTTCACTGTGGAGACCAGGTGAGGGAGCTGGCCTGGGTGTGGGGCACGCAGCCTGGGGACCTCCGGGAGTGACCGCTGTGTGTTTCAACCAGGGGAGCAGGCACAGGAGGCCTGGGCCTGGCTGTCGAGGGGCCCTCTGAGGCCAAAATGTCCTGCATGGACAATAAGGACGGCAGCTGTTCGGTTGAGTATGTCCCCTATGAGGCCGGCACTTACAGCCTCAACGTCACCTATGGTGGCCACCAAGTGCCAGGTGAGGGGCGGGACTGCAGGGCTGAGCTGGGCTCCCCAGCCTCAGCCTCACTTCATCTCATGTCATCACTGCTCCCCTTCCCCACAGGCAGTCCCTTCAAGGTCCCTGTGCGTGATGTGACAGATGCGTCCAAGGTGAAGTGCTCAGGGCCAGGCCTTAGCCCAGGCATGGTCCGTGCCAACCTGCCTCAGTCCTTCCAGGTGGACACCAGCAAGGCTGGCGTGGCCCCGCTGCAAGTCAAAGTACAAGGGCCTAAAGGTGAGTGCTCCGCACCTGCAAGATGGGGTCTCACTGAGGAAGCACTTGGAGGCCATGCCCCCATGAAGCAGGGCTAGTGGGAAGGAGGAGGAAGGGACAAGACTCAGGCGCTTAGCTGCCAGGGCAGGCTAGAGGCAGAATGAGGGTCTGGGACGGCGCCTGCGTTGGGCCCCAGGGCTTCCAGGGCCATTCTTAAGGATGGAGGGGGAAGGTCCCAGGCAGGGGAAGGGCTGGGGGATGGCTGGGGTTGGAGGCCCAGCGGGACCCAGCTGAGGCCCTGTGTTCTGGGACCGGGGCCAGGCCTGATAGAACCGGTGGATGTGGTGGACAACGCTGATGGCACCCAGACCGTCAACTACGTGCCCAGCCGCGAGGGGCCCTACAGCATCTCTGTGCTCTATGGGGACGAAGAGGTCCCTCGGAGGTGAGAAGCTGGGCCCTGTGGCTGCGGGGAGGGGCCTGCTTGGGAGGAGCCCCGTCTGAATGATCCCAACCCCCTGGCTCAACAGCCCCTTCAAGGTTAAAGTGCTGCCCACACACGACGCCAGCAAGGTGAAGGCCAGCGGGCCCGGGCTCAACACCACGGGTGTACCAGCTAGCCTACCTGTGGAGTTCACCATCGATGCCAAGGATGCCGGCGAGGGGCTGCTGGCCGTGCAGATCACGGTGAGCCAGCCCCCTCCCTCGCCTGATGTTTGGCTCGCCCGGCCAGGCACCGCAGGGGCGGCCCAGCCTGTGTCGAGTGGGGTTGGGCAGGTAGGCGAGACCAGCTTGGGTCGGGACGGTTCTGGCCTCCGGTGCGGACTGTGACGCCCCACGTGCCTCCGTTTCCCCACCTGTAACCATCGGAAGCTCGCTCTCAGGGCAGGCTGAGGCCCTCCGAGCCCACCAGCTGCTGCTCCCAGGGCTGGGCTGGGGCCCCCAGCGCTTGCACTGACCGCCGCCCCTGTGCTGTGGCCCGGCAGGACCCCGAGGGCAAGGCCAAGAAGACGCACATCCGGGACAACCAGGACGGCACGTACACGGTGGCCTACGTGCCTGACGTGACGGGCCGGTACAGCATCCTCATCAAGTACGGTGGCGACGAGATCCCCTTCTCCCCCTACCGCGTCCGGGCCGTGCCCACGGGCGACGCCAGCAAGTGCACGGTGACAGGTGAGCGAGGCCCCTACGGGCCACGCGGCGCTCAGCGCGGGGCTTGGGTGTGCCTGTATGCCAGGGCTCACTGCTTGGGGCGGCGTGTGGGAGTGGGGGCCGCCCCCTTGAGTGACTCACTTGACCTTTCTCCTTGCTCTTTGCCCTCTCACCTCAGTGTCAATCGGAGGTCACGGGCTAGGTAAGCTGCTTGCTGGGGCCACTCCCCATGCCCTCCTATTCTGTGCTGTTCCAGACAGCTCCAGCTGCAGCTCTCGGTAGGGACGTGGGAGGGGTGTGAAGGCGGCGCCCTGGGCCGCCGGCCGAGGGCCCGGGGAGGCTTCTGGAGCGGCCCTGTCTGAGGACTCGGGTTGCAGCCGGGAGCTTTCGGGGTGAGGTGCCTCGAGAGAGCACCCCCGTCCCGGGAGCTTTGGGGTCTGGGGATCTTGGCAGCCCCGGGCAGCACCTGGGGACGGGCAGTAGGCCCTTCCTCCTGGCTTCCTACCTGGCCTCCAGGGCTGCTGCGTGGGCTGAGGGAGCCCCGGCCGGATCCGCAGACCCCCCCCCGACCCCCCTCCCCCGGCTCCGCGGCTGTGCATGAGGGGGGCGGGGGCTGTAGTGCCATAGAACCGCTGCCCTTGGTGCTTGGGCGGGCAGCATGGCGGGGCCAGCCCAGCCTCGGAGCCCCAAAGTGCACCCGTTGGCCCTCCCGCCACCTTCCTGCCCTTCTGGCCCCAGCAGTGACGTTATTCAGACAAGCCTCAACTAGACAGGGAGGTTTGGCAGCCAGGGCCACACCGGGGTCACTGACAAGAGCTGGGGCAAGGTCTCCAAAGGCTGCAGGCCTGGAGGGGACACGGGAGGTGGCTCGGGTTGTAGAGCCGTGAGGTCTGGGGGGTGACAGGTGGTGTCTGCAGACTAGTGGGGCGGGCCACGTGCTGTGGAGGCCAGGGGCAAGGTTGACTCAGCCACTATGTGGAGGATGGAGGCAGAGAGGCCAGTGGGACTGGCGTAGCGTTCACTGTGATTCCGTGGACTAACCCAGCGGCCACGGCCTTGAACTTGGAGGACAAAACAGCCAAGGCTGGCTGGGGCTGGGGCTGGGGCTGGGGCGACTGTGAGGTCAGGGCTGGAACCACTAGGAACATGGAGGCACCACATAGTAAGCTGGGGACAAAAGGGGTGCCGTGGGCCCAGCACGGGGCAGCTGGCGGCCAGTTCAGTTAGGAGTGGCCTGGGGGAGGTGACAGGGAGTGGCCGGCGTGGAGGCCAGCACCGCAGAAGCCCTTAGCCCATGGCAAGGGATCAGATACCTTTCCGTGCTGCAGGGAGGCCCCAGGTCATAACGTCACTGTGCCGCCCCTGTCCTCGGCTGCTCTGCCCTGGCTGCGGCTTGGGCCTCCTGGCCCTGGGGGCCGCTGCTGCTCTGCGAAGCCTGTTGCACTGCGCTCTGGTGCTAACCCCGCTGTCCTGCTGCCCTGCCCCTTGCCTTGGCCGGCTGCGCTGGGCTGCCTCTCCTGCTGTGAGCCTGTCTGGTTGAGCAAGCGTTCTCAGTCGCCAGGAAACTCCAGTTTCACCTTCCGGCCTGGGGGGAGTGCCACAGCCCCACGCTGCGGCAGCGCTCACTCCGTCTGCACACAGGGCTGAGGCCGGGGCGCGGGGCTGAGCCGACCGGCAGCTGCTCCCCGGCACTGTCTGGGCCACGGTGGCGGGAGGGGCCGTTCGCCCGTGAGAGCAGCAGTGGCGTTGTAGTCCTCCACGCCCTTTCTCCTTTCTCCCTGGCACCCGGGTGCCTCCTCTCAAGCCTCTCCCCTTAGGGACAGTGCTCTCCCCCAAGACAAGTTCAGGAGAACGTTTCCTGCCTTCTGAGAAGCTTAGAGGGCAGGGGGTGGGGGGCCTGGCCGTGCTTGGGCGGCGTGGGGAGCAGTGGGAGCACGCAGCTCATGGCTGGCCTCCCCTTGGGGACACACCCTGCCCCCCCAGGTGCTGGCGTCGGCCCCACCATCCAGATCGGAGAGGAGACAGTGATCACGGTGGACACGAAGGCAGCAGGCAAAGGCAAGGTGACCTGCACGGTGTGCACGCCCGACGGCTCTGAGGTGGACGTGGACGTGGTAGAGAACGAGGACAGCACCTTTGACATCTTCTACACGGCCCCCCAGCCCGGCAAATACGTCATCTGTGTGCGCTTTGGTGGCGAGCATGTTCCCAACAGCCCCTTCCAAGTGACGGTGAGCGGCAGGCCGGGCAGTGGGCAGTGGGGGTCCCGGGCAGGGCCAGGCCTGCTTTCCCACATGCCCCTCAGGACGGCAGGTCTCCAGCTCCCACACTTTGCCCCACAGGCTCTGGCTGGTGAGCAACCCACCACACAACAACCTTTGCGGCCGCAGCAGCTGGCCCCGCCATACACCTATGCCCAGGGTGGCCAGCAGCCTTGGGTATGCACTGCCTCCTTCCGGCAAGCCCAGCCCAGGGGACACACGGAGACTGGCCAGTTGGGTGTTCCGGGGGAACCGCCCCTCAACCGGCCTGTCTCCACTGCAGGCCCCAGAGAGGCCCCTGGTGGGGGTCAACGGGCTGGATGTGACCAGCCTGCGGCCCTTCGACCTCGTCATCCCCTTCACCATCAAGAAGGGCGAGATTACTGGTGAGCAATGGGCCAGGGCAGGGCAGCTGCTGGGGCACAGGTGAGGATGTGCTCGGACAGGCTGCCCTAATCCCAGTGCCACTGCCGCACACAGGGGAGGTGCGGATGCCCTCAGGCAAGGTGGCCCAGCCGGCCATCACGGACAACAAGGATGGCACTGTGACTGTGCGCTACGCCCCTAGTGAGGCTGGCCTACACGAGATGGACATCCGCTACGACAACATGCACATCCCAGGTGAGCCTGCCTAGCATCCCAGCCCCTGCCACGCCACACAGGAGGAGCCAGGCCCAGGGGACTGGACACCCACACACCCCTCTCTCTGCCTCAGGAAGCCCCCTGCAGTTCTACGTGGATTACGTCAACTGCGGCCACGTCACTGCCTACGGGCCTGGCCTCAGTCACGGTGTGGTCAACAAGCCTGCCACCTTCACTGTCAACACCAAGGATGCAGGCGAGGGTGAGCAGCAGCCCTGGTCTTGACCCGTGTGTGAGCCCCTCTCCTACCGTCTCTGGTGCCCCAGGATGCCCTCAGCTGGACACAGGAGCCCCTCTCTAGATGGAGACTCTCTCTAAATAGCTCCCACTGCCATGGAGTCAGTTCTGACTCCTAGCTATGCCCTGGTGGGTTTCCAATGCTGTAAATCTTTGTGGAAGCAGACTGCCTCATCTTTCAGCTGTGGAGCAGCTGGCAGGTTTGAACTGCTGACCTTGTGATTAGCAGCCAAATGTCTTAACCATTACACCACCAGAGCCCCCTTCTCTAAATAGGGCATCTCTCTAAGTGGAGGCTGCCCCCTTAAACAGAGAGATTGTCCGTATAGAGACCCTTCCAAAGTGGAAACCAAAAAGCCCCACCTTTTACTGCAGAGTCAAGCCCGGCTGACGGTGACTTCGTGTGTCAGGGTGCAGTTGCTCCGTAGGGTTCCCCTGGAAGGAGATTGTCAGGCCTTTGTTCTGCAGTGGTGTTGGGTGGTTTCTAACCTTTTGCACCACCAAGGGGCCTCCCTAAATAAAGACACACACACTCCCCCAAATAGAAACCCTTCCTAAGTGGAAAACCCCTTGCCATTGAGCCAATTATGACTCCCAGCAACCCTGCAGGACAGGACAGAACAGCCCCATAGTGTTTCCAAGGCTGTCAGTCTTTACTGAAGACTGACCAGACCAGACCCCGTGCCATGGTGTCCATTCTGACCCACAGCGCCCCTAGAGGACAGAGTGGAACTGCCCACAGGGTCTCCCAGGCTGTCAATCTTCACTGAAGCAAAGCCCAAACCACACCCACTGCCGTGGAGTCCATTCTGACCCACAGCGCCCCTAGAGGACAGAGTGGAACTGCCCACAGGGT
>NW_006922300.1:194014-202827 GCF_000298275.1 Orycteropus afer afer | reverse complement strand
GTCCATTCTGACCCACAGCGCCCCTAGAGGACAGAGTGGAACTGCCCACAGGGTCTCCAAGGCTGTCAGTTACGGAAACAGTGCTTCATCTTTTGAACTGCTGACCTTTTTGGTTAGCAGCTGAATTCTTTAAGCACTATGCCACCAGAGCGTCTTAAACAGAAGCCTCCCTAACTGGAGCCCCCACCTAAATGGAATTGCACCCTGGCCTCTGCTTGTTGGTCGGGGCCCCCGTTCTCCCGGCCTCTCCCCAGGAGGCCTGTCCCTGGCCATCGAGGGCCCGTCCAAAGCCGAGATCAGCTGCACTGACAACCAGGACGGGACGTGCAGCGTCTCCTACCTGCCTGTGCTGCCCGGCGACTACAGTATCCTGGTGAAGTACAACGAGCAGCACGTCCCGGGCAGCCCGTTCACAGCCAGGGTCACAGGTGGGTGGCAGCAGCGTTGGTGAGGAGATCAGGAGGGACAGGGTGGGGATGGCCTCAGGCTCTCAGTGATGGCTGCCCACCCGCTCTGCCCAGGTGACGACTCGATGCGCATGTCCCACCTGAAGGTGGGCTCGGCTGCTGACATCCCCATCAACATCTCTGAGACGGACCTCAGCCTGCTGACGGCCACCGTAGTCCCGCCCTCGGGCCGGGAGGAGCCCTGTCTACTCAAGCGGCTGCGCAATGGCCACGTGGGTGAGGAGCGCGTCGGCCCTCCAGCGGCGGGCCTGGGGGCTTCGCGCAGAAGGGCGGCTGACTGGCCCTCGCTATCCGCCTGTGCCCAGGGATCTCGTTCGTGCCCAAGGAGACCGGAGAGCACCTGGTGCATGTGAAGAAGAATGGGCAGCACGTGGCCAGCAGCCCCATCCCGGTGGGGATCAGCCAGTCAGAGATCGGGGATGCCAGCCGCGTGCGTGTCTCCGGCCAGGGCCTCCACGAGGGCCACACCTTCGAGCCTGCGGAGTTCATCATTGACACACGGGATGCAGGTAGGCAGCAGCATTGGCCTGCCGGCTGGGGCAGACAAGCACTGCGGTCGGGCCCCTGGCTCAGGGCTGGCTCTCCTGCAGGCTACGGGGGTCTCAGCCTGTCCATCGAGGGCCCCAGCAAAGTAGACATCAACACCGAGGACCTGGAGGATGGCACGTGCAGAGTCACCTACTGCCCCACGGAGCCTGGCAACTACATCATCAACATCAAGTTTGCTGACCAGCACGTGCCTGGTGAGTGGAGCGGGGCGCACCCCCCTGCTCCTAGAGCCACCCACAGGCCTGTGACCTGTGTGGGATCGTTGTGCTCTCTTTCCCACAGGTAGCCCCTTCTCTGTGAAGGTGACCGGCGAGGGACGTGTGAAAGAAAGCATCACTCGGAGGCGACGGGCCCCCTCAGTGGCCAACGTTGGCAGCCACTGTGACCTTAGCCTCAAGATCCCTGGTACGGGCCCCCAGGAACTGAGGGTGGTCCCGGGGCTGAGGGAGCTTCGGGCAAGACCTGGCCTCTCTCCAGGCCCGGGGACTCGTGAGCACTACCCCCGCGAGCCAAGCAGAGGGGCCGGACCCCAGCCAGCCCCTCACCAGCATCTTCCTTCATCTGTAGAAATTAGCATCCAGGACATGACAGCCCAGGTGACCAGCCCATCGGGCAAGAGCCACGAGGCTGAGATCGTGGAAGGGGAGAACCACACCTACTGCATCCGCTTCGTGCCTGCTGAGACAGGCACACACACAGTCAGCGTCAAGTACAAGGGCCAGCACGTGCCAGGAAGCCCTTTCCAGTTCACCGTGGGGCCCCTGGGGGAAGGGGGTGCCCACAAGGTCCGTGCCGGGGGCCCCGGCCTGGAGAGGGCCGAAGCTGGAGTACCGGGTAGGCTGTTGGGTCCCTTGGCTGGGCCTCGGGCTGGTGTGGGAGGTGGCGGAGGCAGAAGGCCGTGGCCGGGCGCACACTCCTGAGCCCACGTGGCTTCCTGCAGCCGAGTTCAGCATCTGGACCCGAGAAGCTGGGGCCGGGGGCCTGGCCATCGCTGTGGAAGGGCCCAGCAAGGCGGAAATCTCCTTCGAGGACCGCAAGGACGGCTCCTGTGGCGTGGCCTACGTGGTGCAGGAGCCAGGTACCAGAAGGGCCAGGGAGGTGGGGTCCGTTCCACGCAGGCTGTTGTTGGAAGGGGGAGCTACAGACACATGACCCCTCTGTGGCCCAGCCCAGCCTTGTGCTTTCTCCTTGCCCAGGTGACTATGAGGTCTCAGTCAAGTTCAATGAGGAACACATCCCCGACAGCCCCTTCGTGGTGCCCGTGGCCTCTCCGTCTGGTGACGCCCGCCGCCTCACTGTTTCTAGTCTTCAGGTGAGGCACCGAGAGAAACCACCAGCACCGGGGCCCCTGCCACCCAGCCGGGCCCAGCCCCACCAGACCAGAAGCGCCGCACGAGCTGCCTTCCGGCCCCCGTGCCCCACGCACGCGGCCTCTGCTCTGGTCGGGTTCAGCCCACGCTTGGGGGTGGCAGGACCCGCCCCTGCCTGCCGCGTGGGGTTTTTCTCGTGCCTCAGGTCTAAAGGCTTTGAACAGGAACCCGTGCCCCTTGAGCACTGGCACCATGGTCTAAAGATGGAGAGCCTGCCGGGGTGGGAGCTCGGCGGGCGGCGTGGTGCTGTGACTGCGGGGTGCGCCTGTGTGGTGGGAGGGGGAGAGCTCAGTGGTGTGGCTGCAGGGCGTGTGGCGGGCGGGGGACGCATCTGTGGCTTCCCGCCCCTCGGCTCAGCGGCTCTCCCTCTTTAAACCCAGTTGGACGCCGGATGGGTAAGTGTGGCCATGGGCCTCCTGCTTTCTGGGGCTCTCCGCCTCACCCTGCCCCGTGGCTAACCACATCTGCTGTGCTTCCAGGAGTCAGGGCTAAAGGCCAACCAGCCAGCCTCTTTTGCAGTCAGCCTGAACGGGGCTAAGGGGGCAATTGATGCCAAGGTGCACAGCCCCTCGGGGGCCCTGGAGGAGTGCTATGTCACCGAGATCGACCAAGGTGAGGCTCTGTCCCTGCCCGGCCACCCCAGGGCCAGCGGGCCTCCCCAAGTGCGGAAGGAGGCTGCAAGGCTGTTAGCAGCCAGTCATTCCCTGGCCAGCGGAGCCCCTGGTGCGCCGGCCCCCTAGGCAGGCGGGCCTGCTGAGCCCTGTAACCAGGGGCTGGAGGACAGGCCAGGGGCAGCCCTGAGGGGTGGGAGGAGCCGGCCTCGGAGCCCTGCCCCTTCCCAGCTGCGTGGCCTGGAGCAAGTTCCCACACGTCTGTGTCTGAAGCCCAGTAAACCCTGGTGGTCATGGTAACCTTCCCGAGGAGGCGGGCGGGGCTCGCTTAAGAAAAATTCGGTCCACCAAGCTGTGGCGGCCAGCCGCTGGGGTGTTGGATGCTTCCGCCTTCAGCCTTTAGGGAGTCGGGGCCGGGGAGTGGAGTGAGGGTGCCCCCGCTCGCGGGGTGTCGGTGCCCAGCACGGAACCTGGGCTCCCGCTGGCGGGTGAGGAGATGGGGTTAGCCGGGCAAAAAGAGAAACATCCCAGCTACAGCCACGCCCCTCTGCTCCTCAGATAAGTACGCTGTGCGCTTCATCCCTCGGGAGAACGGAGTCTACCTGATCGACGTCAGGTTCAATGGCACTCACATCCCTGGCAGCCCCTTCAAGATCCGAGTTGGGGAGTCTGGGCATGGGGGGGACCCAGGCCTGGTGTCAGCCTATGGAGCAGGCCTGGAAGGTGGTGTCACAGGTAGGTGCTGCTGCTTGGTGACAACAGGAGGCATGTGGAGGTGACAAGAGTCTACAGCTGAGCCCTCCCTCCCTGGACCCCCTTATCTCCAGGGAGCCCGGCTGAGTTCATCGTCAACACAAGCAACGCAGGAGCGGGTGCCCTGTCGGTGACCATCGACGGCCCCTCCAAGGTGAAGATGGAGTGCCAGGAGTGCCCCGAGGGCTACCGAGTCACCTACACACCCATGGCACCCGGCAGCTACCTCATCTCCATAAAGTATGGTGGCCCCTACCACATTGGGGGCAGCCCCTTCAAGGCCAAAGTCACAGGTAAGCCTCATGCCAGGCTCCAGATGTCCACCCCACAGCTGGCCCTCGGCTCTCCCCTCAGCCCAACCTACTCTGTTCCTCAGGCCCCCGTCTGGTCCGCAACCACAGCCTCCATGAGACCTCGTCAGTGTTCGTGGACTCCCTGACCAAGGCTGCCAATGTCCCCCAGCACGGAGCCCCGGGCCCCGGCCCCGCGGATGCCAGCAAGGTGGTGGCCAAGGGCCTGGGCCTGAGCAAGGCCTACGCGGGCCAGAAGAGCAGCTTCACGGTGGACTGCAGTAAAGCAGGTGGGTGGCCTCAGCTTCCCAGAAGGAAGGGGCCAGGCCAAGGCAAGATGGAGACAAGGCACGAGCGGGGTGGGCACTGCTTCTCGAGACTCCAGGCAGCCCTTCCTAGGGCCACCTCCCTTGTGGGGCTTCCTGCCATCTCCTGTACCCCTTGGTAAAGCACCTCTGGGGGCCCAGCCCTCGGGATGGCGGACGGGGCAGCTAAGGGCGAGGGCAGGGGCAGCAGGTCAGGGCCCAGCACTGAGCCCCACCTTCCTCAGGCAACAACATGCTGCTGGTGGGCGTTCACGGGCCGCGGACGCCCTGCGAGGAGATCCTGGTGAAGCACGTGGGCAGCCGGCTGTACAGCGTCTCCTACCTGCTCAAGGACAAGGGGGAGTACACGCTGGTGGTCAAGTGGGCGGACGAGCACATCCCAGGCAGCCCCTACCGCGTCACAGTGCCCTGAGCCTGGCGCTGGCCCGCCCCCCAGCCCGCCCCATGCTGCTCTCACGCGCCTCCCCCACCTGTGGCCCCGCAGCTTTCACTTAGGAGAAGAGGGAGCCTGTCTGGGGTCCCCCTGTCTTCTTTGGTTCCGTGAGGGGTGGGGGGTCCTGTGCACCATCCCCCTCTCTTTCCTGCCGACAGGAATAAAGTTCAGCTTCAGTTGTGTGGTGGCCGTGGCTTTCTTTGGGGGGGCTTTCACTTAGGGGAAGAGGGAGCCATCAAGATCAACTGGGCCAGGGCGGCTCGTTCTCCCCAAACCCTGGCGTTCGTGCATTGTCTCGGAGAACTGACGCTGGGCTGAGGAGGGTCGGGGAGACTCCCCAGTGGAGGTGACCAGATCCTCCCAGCCCACTAAGCAGTCCTCAGAATTACTGAAACATACCGCCAGCCCACAAAGCCCCTCATAGAGCACCTGTCAGTTGGAGGCACTGCCTGCCTCGGGGGGTCCTTCCGAGGCAGGCCTTGCATTAGCACCCTCTTACCACTGGAGCTCTGCACCTGCGCCCCCTCCTATCCATGCTGGCCCGGAATGCTGACCACCTTAAGCAAACCAAGCCACTGGTCCACCCACTCAAGTCCTGCCTGGCTCCCAGGGCCGGTCCTGCCCACCTCTCAGATGTTGCTGCTTCTGCACAGCCACCCCATCGCTACCCGGCAATACCCAGCTAGCCAGGGCCCCAGGGAGTGGGAGGGGCAATACCCAGCTAGCCAGGGCCCCAGGGAGGGGGGGGCAATGCCCAGCTAGCCAGGGCCTCAGGGAGTGGGGGCAGCTTGGCTGCACTCAGGGTGCCCCCCCACCAGGAAAAGGCTGCGGGCCTTAATACCCTGGCCACACCTTCTCACCTGAGGCCCAGAGACCCACAAGCTTGCTCCTTGCCCTCAGCCCTCACTGCAGTGCCCAAGCTGCTTCCCAGGCCTCCAGGCCTGGCCAGCTGGTGCATAGGGCCCACCAAGAGGCAGCAGCGGCCCACAAAGGAGGAGGCACCAGCCGAGGCGTCCCCAACCCGCCACAGGGCGGGCCTGCTCCTCCCAACCACTGCAGGAGGTGGGTCAGCCTGCAGCACGTGCACACCCCCAGAGGAGGACCTGCCTGGCTGCTGGGAGAAGGCTGAAGGATGCCCCAGGACCAGCTATGCGGGGCAGCACTCATACCCCAGGCCCCATGTCACCTCCCTGCCGGGTGCCACGTGCAGAGGCCAAGGCCTGGGCACATGC
This sequence comes from Orycteropus afer afer, assembly GCF_000298275.1. Lineage (NCBI taxonomy): Eukaryota > Metazoa > Chordata > Mammalia > Tubulidentata > Orycteropodidae > Orycteropus > Orycteropus afer. The sequence goes on along the minus strand of NW_006922300.1, from coordinate 196,796 downwards.
AATCCCCAGCTTGGCCACATCTGACCTCCCAGGTCCAGGTTCTCTCTGGCATCAGTCACTGGGAAGGACAGGGTAGTGGGAGATGGCTCAGCTGACCGCCCCTCCCTCTTCCCCTCAGCCAGCCTCCAACTGCACCCTGACCCAACCCTCCTTGCCACTCACTGCCTGTCCCCATGGAAGAGGCTGGGAGGAGACCGGGGTTGGAAAAGGAGCAATTGGCCCTCAGGGTCAGCCTGCCACCCTTCCAATCAAGAGGGAGCCCCAGTGCTTCAACAAGGGGAACATTGGCAGGCTCCCCAAGCAAGGGGCCATCTCACTCCACTGCAGGGCCCCTCCCAAAAGTTGTGGTAACCTGAGGAGGAAGCTCAGAGGTCCGGCCGAGGGAAAAGGCTGTAGAGCAGAGAGGGCAAGAGGGGACAGAGACTGGGAGTCTTTGGGGTACACGCACCCCTAGTCCCACCCCAGGTGCACAAACACAAGAGGAGACTCCCAGACATCCACAGGAAAGGGGGTCTGCAAAATCCAGGTAGTGGTCCGGTGCCCCAGGCATGTGATGGACATATTGCCAGGTCCTGACAAAACCCTAAATCACAAATTCAAGAGCTAAAGACAAACTCCAGCAGTCGTCTGTCAGTCTGTCATCCTGTGTTGGTTTGCGTGTTGTTATGAGGCTGGGGGCTATGCCACCAGTATTTCAAACACCAGCAGGGTCACCCATGGTGGACAGGTTTCAGGGAAGCTTCCAGGTGAAGAAAGACTCAGAAGAAGGACAGGGCCATCCACCTCTGAAATAATTGGTCAGTGAAAACCTTATGAATAACAGTGAAACACTGTCTGATATATTACTGGAACACTTTATGAATAGACCTGAAGCATTGCCTGATACAGTGTGGGAAGATGAGCTCCTCAGGTCGGAAGGCACTCAAAATATGACTGGGGAAGAGCTGCCTCCTCAGAGTCAACCTTAATGACATGGATGGAGAAAAGCTTCCCGGACCTTCATTTGCTGATGGGGCACAACTCAAAATGAGAAGAAATAGGTGCAAACATCCATTAATAATAGGGACATGGAATGTACGAAGTATGAATCTAGGAAAATTGGAAGTTGTCAAAAATGAAATGAAATACATAAAGATCGATATCGTAGGTGTATTAGACTGGGTTCTTTAAAGAAACAAAACCAGTAAAGCTTATATAGAGAGAGAAAGAGAAATTTATCTTAGGAAAATGGAAGCTGGCAAGTCCAAAGTTCTTGGATCAAACATCAAGCTGTAGGCTTTTTCCAGCTCACGCAGCTGCAGGGGCTGAGGAGCTCAAGGCTGGCAGGCAGTATACTGGCTGTTGACTCCAACGAATGACGAATCCAAGATCTCCAGGCCAAATGGTGGATTGTTTGCTCATGGACAGTTGTAGGCAGCACAACAGAATCTCGATCCACAGAAGAGTGTCTCTTTTCCCAGGATGTCCATAATATACTAGAAGCAGGCCACAGCCCTAGGGAAACTCCATCTGATCCCATCATGGGAATAACCACATCACAACTGCTTAAACCATGCAGAATTGTGGTCCAGCCAAGTTGACACACAACTCCAACTATCACAGTCCACCCCTTGTCAACTTGGCAGTTGTACACATCTTCTTAACCACATATAATCTCTAAATAAGGACATTATAAAGTTGAAATGTTACTGGAGCGGCCAAGAGAAACGCCAATGCTGAGCAGGATGATGCAAAGGAAGGACTTTATTTGTACCGGTACTTGGGCTCAGTGGATTCTCATTCAGAGACTGAGCCCTGAACAAAGAAAGGCTACATGGAGTTTTTATGGGGCTCTTCTTCTGGGGTCTTTGGGATAAAAGGGTGGGTGGTTATTTTCAAGGACACAAGCCAGCAGTGTTACAGAAGCAGGAAAAAAACTCAGGCAGGGAATAAACAGGGAGATGGGAGGGAGTGTACATTGACTGGAATGCATAGATAAGAAGGATATCAAGGATGGCTGGTCCGGGAGGAAGGAAGGGGAGTATGGGCAGAGGGATTTTTCACTCTCTAAGTTTTGTTGGGATGAAGCTGGGCCCATCCTGCCTCAATATTTGTGCCTAACATGATATGCTAACACATGTACAACCATAATGCATTAACCTTATTTATATTTCACAGTTCATAACAGAAGGAAACAAAAATATTTTATGCATATATACAATGAAAGAATATAACAATCACAGTCCTCATTTCTGCAACTGGTCACATGGTTGTAGCTGATATTCAGAACTACCTTCTTCCACCACCCATTCTGTATTTCCCTTGCCCTCAGCAAGCACCTCAGCTGGTCATGGTTCTTTGCCTGGTGGGGTGACCCAAAGCTTCATTCCTGAAAGGTCTGGGCCATTAACAGTCATATCAGAATTGGGTTGCTGTAATTTTCCACTGACTTTAATCAATGTCATGGTAGTACTAAGAGACGTCTTAAAGAATCTCCTGTATTCCAGATATATTCTTCTTCATCTCCATTATGTAATGTCAATCCAATTTCCCCTTGGTAATCAGTATCACACCAGATAGTACAGTAATGCTCTTCTTTGTCTGTTGATCCAGAGACATGAGGAAGCCAAAATGGCCAGCTGGCATTCTTAATTTCCAGTTCAATGCAATCAGTATTGTGTCTCCAGGTGGGAATGTTCCTCCCTTTGGTACTAAGATATCCAGACCCTCAGAGCATAGGATAGCAGGGACAGGAAGCAAAAAATTTTTGAGTGGGTCACTAGGGGTAATAGTGAGTGGTACC
>NW_006922300.1:191432-192045 GCF_000298275.1 Orycteropus afer afer | reverse complement strand
AGGATTTCCCTTCACCACTGTCCTTCAAGGAAGTCCCAGAAAGGGGCTGCAGTGCCGCTGCTGTCCACTTTTGAGTGGTGCCTGCATATTGCACAAAACCATCTATAAACCAGGCATGAGTTTTCTCTTCCTCAGTCAACTGATCATAAGGAACTCCCCACGAGGCCATAAGTACAGACTGGGAGAAGGAACGTAATGTGACTGGAGTGGAGAACATAGGCATTTCGGCCACTTCCTCATGCAACTTACTTGTGCCTTCAGGTCCTGCTCAAGCCCGATCTCTGATATACCACTTCCATTTAATGAGTGCTGCTGTGCACATCCAACTTTATGACCCTGTGGGTCACACAACACCTAGTTCATGACAGGCAGCTCAGGCCTCATGGTGACTTGATGGCCCATGGTTAGGCGTTCAGTCTCTATGAAAGCCCAGTAACAAGCTAAAAGCTGTTTCTCAAAATGAGAGTAGTTATCTGCAGAGGATGGCAGGGCTTTGCTCCAAAATCCCAAGGGTCTGCGTTGCGATTCATCAATAGGGACCTGCCAAAGACTCCAAACAGCATCTCTATCTACTACAGACACTTCAAGCACCATTGGATCAGCCAGATCATAT
>NW_006922300.1:187646-189027 GCF_000298275.1 Orycteropus afer afer | reverse complement strand
GTTTGCCATGTATTTCACTACTATGAACACCATGAGCAAGCAGCCAATGCCATAATTCCACACAAGTCAGACTATTCTGATTAGTGTTCCAACTCTGCTGTCCATTATGGTAACCATGCCCACCTTGCCTTTGTTGATTAACTGCTGCCACTTGGCCCCTACTACCACAAGGTCCAATCAGCCCCACTGTAGTTAAGTGTCTCAGTTCAATTAGGGCAGTTCCCACTTTCAAATCAGGTTTACATAAAATAGTAATCACAACAGTCTTCAAGGATGCTGGAGCCCCCTTCACAAATTTGTTCCTCACTGTACTAGTGAAAGGCATCTCCTGGACTCTCCATTTCTGGCTCTAGGGTCTAATCTGATAAATCCATTCTAACAGGCCAATTTCCCTAAGCCTCTGGATACTTTCTTCTACATTATACCAAGGCAGGTCTGGTACTTCAGCTTGACTTAAGGTAGGCCACTACATAATCCACGCTTCAGTAAGTCAACCAAATAAACTGTTAGATCCTTTCCTAACCTCTCAGCTGAAACATTGAATGAACAATCCATACTTAGTGGGCCTAGATCAATAAACTCACACTGATCCAATGTTACATTCCTTCCACCATTATCCCACACCCTCAGTACTCATTCCCATACATATTCTCCAGGTTTCTGTCTGTACATGTTAGCAAAATCAAGTAGATCTTTTCAGGTGTAGCATTCCACCTCCTCAGTCACACTTTGCATTTCACCTTTTGGGGCTTGCTTGGACTTAACTTTAGTTATAGGTCTAGCAGCAACAGTGGGTGGTTGGGAACGTTCCTGAGAACATGCAGCAATGTCTTCCATGGCCTCTGCCTCAGGCAATGACCTAGCAGGAACAGCTGGGCTAATCCCATCAAACTGAGGTGGAAGAGATAATGGTTTTACAGTAATCCCTTCAGGTGGGGGGGGGGTTCAACAGAATTTACAGGCTTCATATCCTGATCTTCCTATCTGTCCATAGTCCACATTCCAGGTTTCAGGATGCCATTTTTTCCCAATCAATGACCTCACTTCAACTTCAGACACCATTCTGGGTTGGTAATTTAATTGGCATTGTAATTCAGCCACCCTTACAATAAGACTCTGGGTTTGTTTTTCAGCAATATCAGCTCTGTCACTAGAAGAAACAAGAATTTCTTTCAGAGCACAACTGGAAACACTAAAGTCTTTTATGCAGTGCTTCAGCCATGACTCAGCAGCCCTGAGCTCATCTTGTTCTTTCACCACTTTGTCTAGTGTAAGTTGTTGTTGTTGTTATGTGCCATCAAGTTGGCCCAACTCATAGCAACCCCTCCATGGGTTTCTGAGGCTGTATCACTATGGAAGTAGATTGCCCAACCTTCCTTCC
>NW_006922300.1:184948-185851 GCF_000298275.1 Orycteropus afer afer | reverse complement strand
CTGGCCACTCAGAACACAGTCATCCAATCCCATCATGGGAACAACCACACAGAACTGGGGTCCAGCCAAGTTGACACACAGCTCCAACTATCACATACAGACTGGTTTGGGCCATTTTGAATCAGACGCTTGTATGGTCTACTATGGCAAGAATGACAAATTGAAGAGGAATGGTGTGACATTCATCATCAAAAAGAATATTCCAAGATCTATCCTGAAATAAACTGCTGCCAGTGGTAATACTCATAGGGCTACAAAGAAGACTAGTTAATACAACTATTATTCAAATTTACACACCAAACACTAAAGCCAAAGATGAGGAAATTGAAGATTTTTACCAACTGCTGCGGTACAAAATTGACCAAATATGCAATCAAGATGTGTTGATGATTATTCGTGATTGGAATGGGAAAGGTGGAAACAAAGAAGAATCATTGATAGTTGGAAAATATATCCTTGGTGACAGAGATGACTCCGGAGATCACGTGATAGAATTTTGCAACACCAATGAAATATTCATTACAAATACCTGTTTTCAACAACACAAACAGTGGCTATACATGTGGGCCTTGCCAGCTGGAATACACAGGAATCAAACTGACTGCATCTGTGTGCTACAAGGACATGGAGGCAGCATATTCTTACCTCCTCTAACTTCACAAGAGGAAGACTGAATCACCATCAGCAGCCCAAGATTTATTCCTGTGAGGCCATATCTGCTGCAACCCTCCAGCCTTTTTACCAACTTTGACACCAACCATCCCTCCCATGCTACTCACTACTTCTCTTCTGGGTTTGAGAATTCCCCAAAATGGCCACACAGAACTCAGAGACAATACTCATGATTATGGGATTTATTAGGGAAGTAACAGGCTACAATTCAGGTTCAGGAACACTCTCGGG
>NW_006922300.1:165936-176755 GCF_000298275.1 Orycteropus afer afer | reverse complement strand
GTTGCATTGTGGTAAACTGTGGTCAATGTCATGAGACAAAGTGTATGTGAACTGCTGTATGGAAAGTGAATTTGCTCTGTAAACCTTCACCCAAATCACAGTAAAAAAAAAAAGTAATAATAAAAAAGCAGAACCGGAGCAAGAGGAGAACCTTCCCAGGAGATTCCTATGTACACCCTCTGCTTTCAGTAGTTTCTCGGCTTTGCACAGTTCCTTCCTGGACTACCTTTCTGGTGACCAGCGGTTGTACGGTACTGCCTGTTGTTCCGACATCATTTTCCCTTTTTGGGTAGGCCCTGAAGCTAGCGGTTGTGGCTCTAATTGGAGTGGATCTGAGCCTGATTCAGTGCTACAACCTGCCTCTGTGTTCCTTTTCCCTGCCATGGGAAGTCCCGCCTCTTCCTGGTCATGCAACTAGCCGATTCAATTTAGGAGCCACCTCTCCTAAATTTCGTGAATAGCGTTTGTCCTGGGTGAGTGATCATTAACAGAGAAAGCAAGTAAAATATTGCATCTAACAAGAATGACAACATGGGGAGAAAAGAGCTGCCGGAAGTGACCAAGAGCTTCCAGCATCAACATGTAAAGAGCCGTCAGAAATCCACAAGGAAAGGGCGGGCAAGCAATGGAGGAGGCCAGGAGGGCAGGGGGTACAGGCAAGTAAACAGCTCCCACGCAGAAAGTCGCGGCTCCTTCGGAGACAATCTCTCCCCAGAGCAACAAGATGCGGGGTCCCCACAAGCTGCTGGTTCCGGGCACCGATGGGGGCTGGCGACTGGCATTTCAGCCTCACCTGGCGCTCCAGTGGGACGACAGGCGCTTCTGCAGGCTGAGCGCAGCACCGCCGACAGCCAGCCGAGCAGTGGAGCGAGTCTGTGCAGGCCGGGCTGCCCGGGGAGCGTGGCGGGCAGGGGCGGCTTCCCGCCGGCTTGGGGGACGGCCCCACGCACGGCCCGGCACGACCGCGGGCAGAAGCCCCTGCGGGCTCCATGCCCAGCCCCAATGCCCCTGCCCGTCTCCACGGGCCACGCTCCTCCGCGTCCTCGAGCCCGGGTCCCGGATCCCTTCCTCTTGGCCAGCCCACAGACTCCCACCCCGTTCCCCGGCCAAGTGCCCTCTCTGCTTCTCCCCTTCAGGCAGGCAGGCAGGCGGTCCGTCCGGGGATTGCCTTTCCGACACCCCATCCCGCCGGGCCCGCAGATGGCACCCGGGCACGAGCGCCCCCTGTCAGGGGAGCGGTGACTCCCTGGAAGGCCCCTTGTCTTCCCCCCACCCCGGGAAAGCTCGGGTGAGCGCATTGCCTAATGCATTTGACTGCCAACCAGAAGGTGGGCGGTTCAAACCCACCAGCCGCTCGCTCCGCGGGAGGAAGACGGGGCAACCAACTGCCGGAAAGATCTCCTGCCTCGGAAACCCAAGACGGGTCGCTATGAGTCCCCTCGACGGCAGCCAGCCGGGGTTGTTGGTGGGGGGAAAGCCTCAAGCGCAGCCGCCGCGGCTGGGCCAGGGGCACCCCGTGGAGCAGAGCGTCCCCGCGTAGTGGGGGTGGGCTGGGGGTCGGGATCGGGGTGGGCGGCCTGGCCCAGCGGCCGCGCCGCCCGCAGCTCCTCACAGTGGCCGAGTCCCAGGGACCCGCCGGGTCAGAGCGTCTCCGGTGCGACAGCCGCTGCACCCCTTCGCCCCAGTGCTGCAGCAGCGCCAGGCTGTCGGTGAGGGTCCCCTGAGCTCCCCCAGGGGGATGTCAGGCCCGATCTCGCGGCGGTCCTCCGGGGCAGGGGGTCCCTCCCTTGCCGGACGACCAGGGAAGAGCCTTAGCTCACTGCCGCCCCCCTCCCGCAAGTGCGGACAGACACCTCGGTCACCGGGACTGCGTCACCAGCTCCATCCGCGTCTCCCGGGATACCGGGCTTGGGTGCCGGGCGGGCGCGCGCGCCGTGTCGGGGCACAGACCCACGCTTCGCCGCCGCCCCTGCCCGTGACGCGCCCCGGAGCCCTAACGCTGCCTACCGAGGCGGGCGCCACCCCGGGCCTGCAGGCTTGGAGCTCGCCGGCAGGCGTCGCAACAGAGCGGCCCCCAGCCGGGCGTGACGCACGCGGCTGCCAGCTCAACTGCCGTCCGCCTGGGGTCGCCCGTCCCAGCTCCCCGCTGTCCCAATCTCTCGGAGGCGGCGGTGCCAGGTTTCTCTCCCCGGGCCCAGTAAGAGGCCAGATGGCCATTAGCGGAGAGGGCGGGCTGACTGTGGCCACGGACTTCTCGGCCCCGGCGTGTTGGGCGAGCACTTCAGGTCTTTGTCCTGTGTTTGGCGCGGCCCCTAGCTGGGAACGGGAACGTGACGCAAGGCCCAAGGCAAGGCCTGATCGGACTCTGGGCTCGGCGGGGGGCGGGCCTCCGGCTTCCCGGTAGACAAAGAAAGGTGGGCGGAGGCGAGAGCATGGCGTGTCCCCGCCCCAGAAGCGCCGAGAGCCTGGTGGGTTCTAGGCCCGTGTCCGCTGGAAAATCGGCCTGCGGCCGCCATAAACCCACCCCAAAAAATGTTCTTTCTGTGAACTCTACGAACATTGGTCTTTCACGGTTAATGCTCATCCTAGGTCTAGAGTTCTACCACCAAGAGGGCCTGCAGGAAACAAGTTTTCCGTGCCCATGTGGCGAAGCCGGATTCGTCGGCTGATCGCCCGCTGGCCTCCGAACCCAGCCACGTCCGCGCTTTGCGCATGTGCCGAGTGGCATACACAGGCGCAGAGCACCACTGCGTCTATGGTCGCGACGTCGTGAAAGAGCGCCCTCACGCCCTTGTCGGGACTCTATGGTTTCCCCCACGGGAAGAGAGGCCCGACTATATAAGGCGTGCGCAGGGGTGGGAGCCTCTCTTTTTCCTTCAGGGTGGTGAGTACGTTTATGATCTGGTCCATGATGCGTCCTTGCCTTCCGTCTCCCTGATTTGAGGCCTGTCTTAGTGTTCTCCTCCGACTTTGTCTCTTTCGTTGCAGTCGCAAAGATTCTGGTGTCACCATGGGTCGCCGCCCCGCGCGATGGTGAGTGCCAACTCCGCGCAGTTTCTCTAGCTGGGTAGAGGGCACTGCAATTGGTTTCCGAAAAACCCCTTTTGGGCGGAGACCAGCTACCTACCGCCTCTGACCTGCCCTGGAGCAAACCCCACATTTTCCAAATGTCTCTCAAGTCTTTGGTTTTCGGTTGTACTAAACGCTCCTTTCACCTTAGAACTTCTGGCTGCTCCTAAGTGCTTCCCCCGTTTAGTTGTTGGGGGCCGGGTGGACGGTCCATCGGCTGCGTGTGCCGCACTCTTCAGGGCCGGCTTGCTTTTTGCTCTGTGTCCTTCACATCCGTGGGTCTTTTGGGGCTCGATCCGTCTTTGAACCTTTGTGTGCACTCTCTTACTTTACGGGCATCGTGCCGTCCGGTATCCTCGGATGAATGCCAAGGACAGCTCCGGATAATCCCGCGCAGCTGCCTCGTGGGCCCTGCAGGGGGCGCGACGGCCACTTCTTGTGGTCCCGGTTCCGAATGGCTGCCATGTGCCCAAATGGGTTTTGGTGGATGGCCTGAACTGGGCCACCAGTGTCGGGCTAATTTGAAGTACTCAGTACATCAAAGGGAGGAAAGATGTTTTGTGGGAAGTTGTGAGGCCATTAGCGGTAGAAAGCTTTGTTGCTTTTGTTTTTCGGGGTGCCCCTGCATCGAGGCCATATCCCCTGTACTCCCTTTTGAGCTCAGCCCCTCTGGGATCAGGCTCTCAGGAGCAGCGTCAAACCGGAGTTTCTCCCCTTGCAGTTACCGGTATTGTAAGAACAAGCCCTACCCCAAGTCCCGCTTCTGCCGAGGGGTCCCTGGTAAGTAGTGAGAGAGCTCCTAAACTGTTTTGGCCGTGCCAGCTGAGCTGCCCATGGCACTCCCCATGCCTCCCGGCCTTTTCCAGATGCCAAGATCCGCATCTTTGACCTGGGACGGAAGAAGGCGAAAGTGGACGAGTTTCCACTCTGTGGCCACATGGTCTCCGATGAGTACGAGCAGCTCTCCTCAGAAGGTGAGGCAGGCTTCCCCGCTCCTCCTGACCAGGCCAGTGAAGCCTGAATGGACCCTGACTCCCTGGAACCCGTGGCCCTCACCCTGGCTTCTCCCTGGAGAGTGCTTCTTTGCGATCTTGCCTCTGTCTTCTATCCAGCTCTGGAGGCTGCCCGTATTTGTGCCAATAAGTACATGGTGAAAAGTTGTGGCAAAGATGGCTTCCACATTCGAGTGCGGCTCCATCCCTTCCACGTCATCCGCATCAACAAGATGTTGTCCTGTGCTGGAGCTGACAGGTGAGCGGGCTGCTGCAGCTGCTGTTCTGGGTCCGTGCTGGGGCTTTCTGTGCGTGAGGGCCTTGTATGATGGGCCTAGGGACAGGCTGTGGAGGTACCCCTCATGCACCAAATAACCCAGAGCTGCCTGGTGACAGAGCTAGGATGAGGGCTGGAGTGGCCTGTCTCTCAGAACCGCCTCCTCCTCGGGCCAAGGCATGACAGTCTTAGACACTGGCAGAGACGCGTGGAGGGCAGCGTGGCTGAGAAAGTAGTTTCTCCGGATCGAGGACTCATGACAACCGCCTGTTAGCTGAGACGGTTGCAGCTCCAGGTGCAGTCTGGTGGCTCCCAGGAACTCCTCCCCATTTGCTTTGGAGTACTTGTGCTCTGCAGCCAATTAAGCCGACCGTTCTCCTTGCCTGTGGGGGCCGGTGTGCAATGGCCGCAAACAGCAGCAGCCTTGGTAGTGTACGCAGCCCGTTGGCACATACGGGTTGCTCTAAGGGACCTTGGAGACAGCCATTTTCTTCTCTCATGCCTCTGGTCTCACTAATCTCTGGTGCCCCTAACTTAGGCTCCAGACAGGTATGCGAGGTGCCTTTGGAAAACCCCAGGGTACGGTGGCCAGGGTCCACATTGGCCAAGTCATCATGTCCATCCGTACCAAGCTTCAAAACAAGGAGCATGTGATTGAGGCCCTGCGCAGGGCCAAGTTCAAGTTCCCTGGGCGTCAGAAGGTAAGCAGCACTGCCCCCCCCCCCGACAATTCCCTGCCTGTGCCCGTGGACCCACCTCTGACTAAGTGCTGCTTGTGTCTAGATCCACATCTCTAAGAAGTGGGGCTTCACCAAGTTTAATGCTGATGAGTTTGAAGACATGGTGGCTGAGAAGCGCCTCATCCCAGATGGTTGTGGAGTCAAGTATATCCCCAATCGTGGCCCCTTGGACAAGTGGCGGGCCCTGCATTCATGAAGGGCTAGGGAGCTCTGTCCTGAGTGACCTGTGTCTGCCAATAAATGGAACTTCCTCTCTGTTCTTGTTCTCTGCTTGCTTTCCGGGACCTGGGGTGGGTGGGGCTGCCGAGATTCTGAGGACCAAGGCCCTTCAGGCTAATGCTGCAATGAGCAGGTCCAGGTGAGGGGAAAGCTCGGAACCAAATCCACCAAGGCCCCGGGTTGTGTGTCCTACAACGTTGACCAGAACTGGTGCTTCCAGGTGGCCCACCGTGAGGTGCAGGGTGTTCATGGGCTCTGGGGCTTTCTGTCTGAACTGGAGGGTATCAAGTGTTCCCGTGCAACATTGCAGGAAAACAGCCCTGCCCACTGGCCCTTGCAGACCCTGCCTTGGGTGGGCTTGTTAACCAGAGTGCTCAGCCATGGTCCATGACACTTGGCTGCGGAGTGGTATATGCTTGCTTCGGCCTCGGGTTCCTGGTGCTCTGGTGACTTCCCTAGCACCCCAGTTCCACACGAACAAGTCTACGAAAGCAGTCTTAGGCTCTGGAGATAAGAAAAGGCCAGGAGTGGGGCCTGAGGCCCTGCCCTGGGACGGTCCTGAAGGGATCTGTTTCCAAAGGTGATGGTGAGCCCCAGCTCCTCTGAGAGCTTTCAGTCAGTTGGCTGCTCTGGTACCCCATCTTCACCAGGATGCCCCCAAGAACAGCCACCCTTTCCACAGCTGCTTAGAGGCCAAAGAGCACCTGACCACCCCAGCCTGTGGCCCTTGAGGCTGATGGCTTTGTCTAGTCAGGCTCACAGCTGTTCTAAAGTTGAACTAACCTTTATTTTTGACCTGGGAGCTGGTTACACGCCACCATACAGCTCATCACAGACGACCCAATAGCGACCCGGTAGTTTTTACTGAACATGGCTGTCCCCGGGCTTGCTGTCCTTCCGGGCAACTACGCACCCACAGGGGAGGTATGCACAGGCAGGCAGAACGCTGTGAAGGCGGCAGGAGTCCCCAGCCGTATGCTGTGCTGCAGCCCCACTGCAGGCTCGGGCTTGGCCGCAGCTCTCGGCTCTTGTCACTTCGTGGGCCACAGAGAGTTCCAACGTGCCAGTTTGGTCATTAGTTCCATTGCGTGGTGTAAACCGCGTGTGTCCACCTTTGCATGCACTGGGCTTTTAGGCCACATCGGTGAATGTCCCCCCACCTGTTGTTGTCCCTTTCCTGAGAATCCGATCTAGTGACCTCATGTAACGCCCTGTTCTGTGTCCTGCGGGAGACTGATCAAGATCCTTCTCAGCTCCCTTCCCCTGCCCAGTCCCCCAGTGCCTGCCTTGTCCCCTCCTGACACCGCCTGGTTAGGGTTTCCTGGCAGGCCTCTGGCTTCCTCTGGCCACATTGGAACTCCAGGCACAAAGCAAACCAGAGAAGGCCGATGGCACCCAGGCTGCCGCCCCGCGGAGCCAGGCCAGGCTGCGGTCCTGTGGGCAGGCGCTGTGGCCACAGGGTGGCTGGCCGGGGCGGGGTCAGGCCACAGGGCCCAGCTGAGGGGGCAGGAGTGGCAGCAGCAACGAAGGCAGCAGCAGAGTCAGCGGGCGGAGGGGCTGGGCCCCGGGCACTGCCTGGCTCAGCTCCACCTCCACAGGGTAGTGGTCGCTGATATCCAGGGCCTGGGTGTGTGGGGAGACAGTGTCAGGAGCCCGGGCCCAGGCCCCGCCGGGACCCACCCCTGCCTTCACCCCGAGCCCCGTGGCCCACCTGCTCCTCGGTGAGCTGGAAGTGCTGGGAGAAGTTGAAGGCAGCGGCGCTGTGAAGCAGGCCTCGGCAGTGCTCCCCGTGCAGCACGATGCGGTCATAGGCGCAGCGGGTGCTGGCCCGCACGGTAGTGTCCTCGCCGTCGCCAACTGCCCAGTGGAAGCCAGCCTGCGTCCTCAGCTGCAGCTCGCCCAGCCGCTTCTTGGTAATCGAGGTGCAGTCAGCATTGAAGTCCCCGAGAAGGATCACGTCCTGAGACAGGACCCAGGTCAGGCCTGGCCGCCGGCCACCCCGGTCCTCGCGAGGCTCAGCGAGCAGCCCAGCCCTACCTCACTCTGCCAGTGCTCGCAGACATCCAGAAAGACGTCATACAGTGCGTTCAGCTCCTTCTCCACGGCCTTCGGGGTGGTGTGCAGCGGGACCAGGGTGAGGCTGGGCAGGACTGGAAGGGCCCCGACCCCCACCTGTGAGGGAGGCCTCCGAGCACTCCCTGCCCTCCAGCCCCACACCCCCCTCTGGAGAGCCACCCTGTGGTCGTTCAGTTTGTGTGTCAGCTCGGCTGGGCCCGGCTGGGCCCGGCTGGGCAGCTGGTGGTAGTTACTCCCCAGGATGAGATTGGCAATCAGCTCCATGGTGGGATCTACCACAAGCAGCTGAGTGGCTGCCTTTGGGATGTGGTCTGCTCCTGTGTATAAGGAGAAGCCCTGGGGATAGGAGCTATTGTGTGGCATACTTGGACCCTGCGTGTAACTGTGTGGTTGTTCAGCAGCCTGCCATGCTCTGCCATGCAGTCGCCCTGGGGACTTACAATGTTGTTGTTGTTGTCATGTGCTGTCGAGTCGGAATAGACTTAAAGTACTGGCCTGCCGTGTGGTTTGGTAACATTGGAACTGTGCCTTTTTCCTTGTCAACCTTGGGCTTCTCAGCCTCAGCAGCCAGCAGCTGCCTGAGTGAAGAGATGCCTCTCGCTCCAGTGGGCTGGGAGCAGGAGGCAGAGCTGAAGCCCAAGGCTGAGGGGCTTTCACCCAGCCCCGAGAGCCTGGCACTTTGAACTCGGACTTAAAGCCTCCAAACTGTCAGAGAATAAACTCCTGTTTGTTAAGGCCGTCCCATTGGCGGTATATTCCTGTCAGAGTGGCCCCAGGGAACCAGGACAGGCCCCCATGCAAGCAGGCAGACTCCCCTCCCTTCACACGCTCCAGGCCACTGGCCTCCTACCCTTGCTTGGCAGAGTGAACCGGGCCACAAAGGGCTCGCGCACAAAGAGGTCATCCTGGTCGTCGTACACATAGGACTCTAGGACCTGTGTCCTGTGTGACCTGTGAACATCAAGGGATGGTTTCCACGTGCAGACAGTGGCAAGCACTCAGGGAGCAGCCCACGACCCTCTCTCCAGAATTCAAGTTCGGCCTCACACTGAGGAGGCCAGCCACACTCTGAGCCACGAGGACTTCCAAAGGAGAGAGCAAGTGGGGGCCCCCACACCTGTGTGCAGAGAGGCAAGGGCCCCAGTGGGGACAGGGGGCACCCAGGCTGGCTGGGGAAGCGGGGAGAGCCCTGGCCAGCCCCGTGCTTACCGGTAGATGTACACGTACTTCTCCATGTATGTGCTGCGTCCCAGCAAGGGGCTGCTCAAGGAGCTGTAGGGCCCAGAGTCGTCGTACCTGACGGAAGGGTGGAACCCAGGGTCAGGGCCCTTGCAGGCTCCAGGTGGGGCCCGGACTGAGTCCCCTGGGCCCCCTTACCTGTTCAGTTCTCGCAGCAGGAGGGGGATGGCGCTCCCGGAAGCATCCATCACCTCCTGCAGCACCATGATGTCACAGCGTGCCAGGATCTGCAGGACAGCAGGCGGCCATGCTGCGCCCATCACCAGCCACCCCAGCCGTGGGGCAGTGGCCTAGGGAGCTGGCGCCAACATGGCCAACCGCGAGCAGCAGGGCTGGAGGGGACCCGGGAGGAGGCTGCATCATCGCACCTGCGCTCTGCCGAGGGGGGGACTGAGCCCGAGGAGGGCGATGTAATGGGCTCCACTCTTCATCCCAACATCCCCTCTTCTCTGGGCCTGGACTGGAGGCCTCAGCGGGGAACTTACCCGCACCAGGGTGTCCATTACGTGCTCCCTGGCGACCTTGGCCAGGGTCAGTCGCTGGGCGTTGAAGGCACAGACCCGGAAGGCCTCAGCCCCAGTGGCCAGCACGATGAGCAGGAGTGCCGCGGGGTGAGGCATGGCTGCCGGCTCCAGCAGGGCTCCTCCTGGTCCCGGGAGGCCAAGTGATAGCACAGAGGAAGCGGCGTCTCCCTGCGACCCACCACAAGGCGCCTGCCCTTCTCCATGTGGCCCCTTCCACCCCACCTCCACCCCGCCATTCCTACCCCACCCCTCCCACCCCCCAGGAGATTTTCTCTCTAAAGAAACCCCTGCAGTGGAATTGCTGGGCTGAGGGCCTGTTGCCACAAGCTGCTACCCGCCTCCTTCTCAGTGCGACTCTTGCTTGATCTTGGTCCCTCGCCTCCCACCCTGCCCCCTGCCCCCCTCACACTCTGCGCAGGCACCATACCCTCACCTCCTCGCGTTGTCCTCTCTCACTGTGGCTTGTGTACCACCTGTCCTGCCACTCACGCTCAGCCTGAGTGCCCTGCCCGTGCCCATTCTGGGCGTGGCCAAGCGCCCCTATAGTGTTTCCCTGGTACTGGCAGGTTGAGGCTCTAGGCCCTGCTTCCCCCAGCCCACCTCCAGGTCTCAGGACAAGAAACAGAGACAGGAGTCCTCCAGGGTTCTGCCCAAATCCCAGCCCTGCGGTTTCCTCCCTGCTTCAGCCCCCTCCCCCGGCCGGGGTGTGGGGTGGGGAGCAGTTCTGCCTCCCTCTGCCCCAAGGGTTCCCATACCAGTGCAGACCAGCTTGGCTCCACGCGAGCCCCAGCCCTCAGTGGAGCGGCAACACCCCACAGCCTCAAAGCGCCGGCTGAGGTACCCACAAGAAGAGAGCAAAAGAGGAAGAGGGTGGTTCCCAGACACCCTTCCCGCAGCAGCGGGGGAAGTGAGACGGCCTGTGAATCCCAGCCCCCGCCCGCCCAGCCTTCCAGCTTCCGGCTGTAGGGAAATGACTGGTTTGTGAGTCACAGGAGAGTCACCGGGCACGTTGTCGCCAAGACTGGGCAGGTTGTTGTTATTTGCCATCAAGTTGGACCCCGACCTTAGGCACAGGCCTGGGTGTCTGGCAGATGAATGCTTTAACCACGGCGTTACCAGAGCTCTTTGGCATATCCATACACTAGCGTAGTTTTCAGCCTTAGAAAGGAAAGAGGCAGTGTATCTGGGTCACTACACTGTGTACGGGTGAATCTTGAAAACACGCTGAGTGAACAAAGCCAGACACCCAGGCCGCACACTGTCTGACCCCATTTATGGGAAACGTCCAGCATTGTTAAATCCAGAGACAGACACCAGGTGCTGGGGCAGAGGAAATGGCGTCGCCTGTGCCTAAGGCACTTGACTGCTAACCAGAAGGCTGGCGGTTCACACCCACCAGCCACTCCTCAGGAGGAAGGTTGGGCAATCCACTTCCATAGAGATACTGCCTTGAAAATCCAAGGAGTGGTCGCTAGGAGTCAGGTCCGACTGAGGGCAGTGAGTTAGGTTTTTTATTTTTTGCGGGGAGGGTCAATGAAAATGTCAAGGCACTAGATAGAAATTATGGTTACACAACACTGTAGCCCTGGATCGGACACTGTAATAATGTTAATCTTATGTACAGTTCACACAGAGAAAAAAAGTAACAAAGTCAAAGTGTTCCACCAGCCCGCGCCACTCAGC
>NW_006922300.1:163602-165278 GCF_000298275.1 Orycteropus afer afer | reverse complement strand
AGTGCATGAACCACCTCACCGTCCACAACAAGGAAGTGCTGTACGAACTGATCGAGAACCGGGACCCCAGCACCCCGCTCATCACCGTCTCCAACCACCAGTCCTGCATGGACGACCCTCATCTCTGGGGTACCTGGGCCGGGGGCGGGGTGCACCACAGCGGGAAAGAGCCCGGGCTGGGCCCCAAGGGCTGGATCGGGGCCTTTCAGGAGCCTCGGCAACCTGGTCTGGTCAGGGCTTGGGAAGTTTTCAGGGAACCAGACAATGGCAACAGCTAGAGCTGGAGGGCTCGTTGCTCTGAACGGGTTAAGGTCCCACGAAGTTGTGGGCACAAACCTGGGGACTACAGGGTGCCCTGTTGAAGCAGCTCTGAGCTGGAGGCTGCAAGACCTGTGGCCTTGTCCCCATTTTGTCCAGCTTGGTTGTGCACCCATCAACAAGCCCCATGGGGGAGCCTGGACGTCCCACCTAGAAGGTCCCAATCTGCTGACTGCACAGGGAGGTGTGGATGGCAGTAGACTCATCAGAGAGCCTTTTGAAGTTCACGGGACTGGGTGGTGGCAGCAGCGATGGCGAAGGGCGGGGTGAGAAACCACATTAGGGAGGCAGGAAAAGCAGTGATTCGTAAGGCATGGACAGGGGCCAGAATGAACTTGGGGTCCAAGCCCAGAGCCTGGAAGGTGGCACTGTGAGCTGTATGGGGGTGGTAGTGCAGTTGCCCGTACCTCCACTCCCTGAAGCACTGTGCCAGAAAAGGGCGCTCCCCAGGGGCAGGTGAGCGTGGCCACAGCCTTTCCTCTCCTGCAGGGATCCTGAAACTCCGTCACATCTGGAACCTGAAGTTGATGCGTTGGTGAGGAGCCCAGATTTGCTTCCTCCTGCTCTGCCCAGGAGGCGGCGTCCAGCAGTCCAGGCAGGGCACGGGGTGCGGCCCGGCAGGCCCTCCTGTGCCTCCGGCTGCATTCTGGGGGACCCAGGGGGGCAGGGGCCAGGGGGCCAGGGTGACTGCATCTGTCCCCACTGCAGGACCCCTGCAGCTGCAGACATCTGCTTCACCAAGGAGCTGCATTCGCACTTCTTCAGCTTGGGCAAGTGTGTGCCCGTGTGTCGAGGTGAGCCACCCCCCTGGGAGGGCACTGGGTGCCAGTGGGGAAAAGGGAAGTGCTTCTGAGGATGCTTCCCCAGGCCTCCGTTGGGGCGGGGAGACAACCTGATGGCCAGTGCCTCTGTCTTGGCAGCACAGAGAGTGGAGGGACCCACGTGGGACGGACAGCCTGGCAGCAAGGGCAGCTGGGGGCTGCTTGGGGTAGCATGAGGCCAGATCCACCACGTGGTAGCAGGTGTGGCAGAAGCTTGCTGGAGAAGGGCTTCTTGGGAAGCCCTCAGTTCTCTGGCTGAACCAGAATTGAGGACCCATAGAGCTTGGGCATTTTAACTCTAGCCCCTTCTCTTAAGGAGGTGGTAAGGGGACTGGACGATGGCAGTGCTGTGGGACCATATGCTGAGACTGCAGTGGCATGTGCTGGGGTGAGGGCTCTGAAACGGGCGAACCACTCAGTACCTCTTGAGAAATCTCAGAGGAAGGGGCCATGATGACCCCCGTCATACCCAAGAACCAAATGCACTAGTCAAGTCCCACTCCTGGCGCCCGTAGAGGACGGAGAAGAATTGCCCCA
>NW_006922300.1:158510-163457 GCF_000298275.1 Orycteropus afer afer | reverse complement strand
GGAGTGGCTGGTGGGTTTGAACCGCCAGCCTGCTGGTTAGCAGTCAAGTGCCTTAGCCACTACGCTACCAGAGCTCCCACAGTAGCAAAGCCCAAACCAAACTCTCTGCTGTGGAGTTGGTTGTAACTCACAGCGCCCCTAGAGGACAGAGTGGAACTGCCCCATGGGGTTTCCAAGGCTGTCTGTCTTTATGGAAGACAACTGCCTCATCTTTCTCCCATGGAGGGGCTGGTGGGTTCAAACCACCAACCTCTTGGTTAGCAGTCAGATGCTTTAAGCCCTGCACCAGCAGACTCCTAGCCTACAGACAAGAAAATAGGGGCCCCAAGGGATAAGGTCACAGGCAAGAGCTGGCAGTTGGGATTAGAGTCCAGGTTTGTCTTTCCTCTGGGCAAGTAGAACTGTTTTTAGGCAGAGGATGGAGGCAGAGGTGTCGGAGATACAGACACGCATGTGCTAGGTAGACAGTGAAAGTGAAAAACGCAGGTGAAGATTCTGGCTTTTGCTCTTCTATCACGGTAGTGCCACGTCTGTGGGTGTGGCTCGGGGAACGAGTGCCCTGGCCGCAGTCGGGCCAGGAGGCCAGGGAATTCTGGCAGCGGAGATGACCGGGCCTGGCCTTGGGCAGCCCTGTGGTGCCCAGGAGAAGGGCACGCGCTTTGGCAACAGAGTCAGAGGACCTGGAGGTGGACTGGATGTGGAGGACGAGAGAGAGAATTCAAAGATGACACTAGGTTTTTGGCCGGATCCATTGAAGGAGGGTGGTGGGTACCACTGGTTGTGACTGGAGAACGGGACAAGAGGAGTCCTGTGTCCGCCAGGCTGCGCCCCAGGAGCCAGTGGGATGTGCAGTTCTGAGACTCAAACAATTGGCCGGGAACGGAGAGTGCATGCTACTGGAGACCCCGCACAAGTGGGGCCAGGGCCGTAGAGGTGAAGTTGCACAGGGAGAGAGGAGTGGGGGCCTGCGACAGCACCTCAGATCCCACAGGGGCCAGGAAGACGCTGGCGGCCCCAGGGAGCCATTTCCCCAGTGACACAGCCTTTCGTCCCCCTTCCTCGGTCTGGTCTGTCGACTGTACTGTAACTTTTACGTCATCAAGGAAGGTTGATGAAGTTTGTTTTTTTCCCCCAACGTCTTGAAAGTTGTTTGTTTATTCCTTTTTTTTTTTGATGTATTGTGATTTGGGTGAAAGTTTACAGAACATGCATTTTCCACACAGCAGGTCATACACATTTTGTTTCATGACGTTCACTGCAATCCCCACAGTGTAACAGCCAGCTTCCCACTTCCTCGCGATAGTTACCTCTTCCGTGTGCCCTTCCCTCGCCTGCGCTCCTACCTGCCCCCCCCAGCTGTCTCCCTGTGCAAGCCCTGCCCTTCGCTCTTCTCCCATGTTTGATCCTTCTTGGGAGGGTACCTGCTTGTCTGGCTGGAAGCCAGGGGAGGGAGTTCAGGTCCACACCTGAAGGCTGACCAGGGTGAGCTTCTTAATGTGAAGGGTCACAGACAGCAAGCAGTCTTTTGTGGTTGTCTCCAAGCAACTCCCCTTGAGGGCAGTGCTGCTAGCCTGGGGTCAGATCACAGCCATCGTTTTCAGTCCGTAGTTTTGAGTTTTTCCCAAGCTTTCAACTAAACTGTCTTGTTTGATGACATGTTCTCCGTTTCCCAAGAGTCCTACCTAAGGGAGGGTTTAGTTTCTCAGGGAGTGGCTTCCTGGTGTTCTCTTGAGGAGGAGCTGGTGTTGGGGTGGGGAGGACAGATTTGTGAGAAGTTACTGCTAGAAAAGACCAAGACCACAGGAGAGGCTGCTGCCCCAGGCCTAGGCCCCAGGCGTGGCCAGGCCCCATGAGGCCACTCAGATAGCTCCAGCAGCCTCCTCCAGGCCAGAGCAGCATATGGTGGGGTGGGCCCAATGCCAATGATTGGAGGGGTTGGTGCATCTGAGGCAGAATGGCTGAATGGTCGCTGACCGTGGGCCCTGCAGTGACATGGCTGGGGTGGCCGCGGGGGTCTGTGCCGAGGAGCAGGGCCACGGCTAGAAAGGGCAGGATCGTCGGGAGAGGGCGGGCTCCCCACGTCCAGAAAGAATGCCGGCAGCCCTGTCTGGAACCGGCATCTAGTGTGCTAAACAGGGTGCCAAGGGCCCCAGGGGCTGAGGTGGAATCAGTGAGCGTGGCCTGGGAACCGGGAGACATGGGAGCTGGAGCTCCATTCTCAGTTTTGGGGGGGGGGCTGACAGATCCAGGGAGCCGGGGTACAGGCAAGGGGGTCATCCGCAATGCCAGGAACCCTAGGGAGAAGGGCCCGTGTCAGCCCCCGGGAGAGTGAGCGCTGACGGGCAAGGCCTTCCTGGCAGGAGACGGTGTCTACCAGAAGGGGATGGACTTCGTTCTGGAGAAACTCAACCAGGGGGACTGGGTGCACATCTTCCCGGAAGGTCAGTGTGGGCTGGCGGCCCCTCCCTACGGGGCGAGCTGCGGCCCCAGCCTCTCTGCCCTCTCTCCTGACAGGAAAAGTGAACCTGAGCTCTGAGTTCCTGCGCTTCAAGTGGGGTAAGGGTTGCCCTGTGGCCCCTTCCTGGGCGCCGCCTCGGGGCTGGGCTGGTTTGGGCTGTGGATGGCTGTGTTAGTGGCAGCAGAAAGGGGCCGGGTGCTGAGACCAGAGCCCGCTTGCAGAGGGCCTGGTTCCAACAGTGGAGGGCAGGGCTGGCCTGGAGCTCAGCTCAGCTCCCTCCAACACTTCCGTCCATCTTGGGACAGGAATCGGGCGCCTGATTGCTGAATGCCATCTCAACCCCATCATTCTTCCACTGTGGCACATTGGTATGCCTCCCTCTCGGGGCTGGAAACTGGGGTGCGACTGGGGACAGGGAGAGGTGCTCCCTGCTGTTGTGTCGGGAAGGGCCCAGGGAGGCCCTGGGGCTCGGTCCCGCCCCACCGCAAGGCGCCTCCGCCTTTCACTCCTGCTACAGGGATGAATGACGTCCTTCCCAACAGATCACCCTACTTCCCTCGTTTCGGCCAGGTGAGTGGGCCTGCTGGCTCCTGCCCATCCATCCGTGTGTCTGCCACCTCCCCAGCTCTCCCACACTGAGGGCGGGGCGGAGCATCAAGCCGCAGCAGAAGGGAACAGAGTTGCCCGAGGCTCGGCACAGGCTGGCGGGTGGGGGACAGGACGGCTGGACCCCAGGCCCCTGGCGCCGAGCTGTCGGGGGTGGGAGTGCATGGCCCAGGAGGCCCCGCCTGCTGCGCCCTGCACACGCTGGGCTGCTCAGCCCGCTGGCTGTGTCCGCCTTCCGTCCAGAAGATCACTGTACTTGTTGGGAAGCCCTTCAGCGCCCTGCCCGTGCTGGAGCGGCTGCGGGCAGAGGACAAGTCTGCCGTGAGTGCCCTGCCGGCTTCCGACGGGGGCTGGGGCTGCTTGGGCACAGCCACCTCATGGGGTGCCGGGCGCTGCTCACCTCGCCGCCTCTGCCTTCTCCCGCAGGTAGAGATGCGCAAAGCCCTGACCGACTTCATTCAGGATGAGTTCCAGCGTCTGAAGAGCCAGGCTGAGCAGCTGCACAACCATCTACAGCCCCGGAGATAGGAGGCCAGGAGCCCGCAAGGCCCCAGCCTGGGATGGGCCCCGGCTGAGACCCGGGAGGATGCAGCGTTCCGTCCTAGAGCCACCAGCTGGAGCTGGCCCTGCTGCCCTCTGGGTTCTTGCCTGAGGCAGAGCTGGGCTGGCCGGGACGATGGCCTCAGCTCAGGTGGTTTCTAGAGGAATCTGTGCGCCTTCATGGGGCCTCTCCCCGTCAGGGAGCTGCCCACTCCGGCCGTCAAGAAGGGAAGAAGTGGCTTACGGGCCACCCTGCCCTTCCATTCATGTTCTTTCTGAGGGGCTGCCATTGGGAGGGAGGGGAGCAGGCGGCCAGCTTGGACCGCCGCCTGCCGCCTGCCGCCTGCCGCCTACACATGCTGGCCTGGAAGCAGCTCTCCGTCTCAGGGATGGCCGTGAACCAAGTCTTCCTTCTGCGTCTGAGTCTCACGACCGGGCACCTCGGGCAGAGCCCGGGCACCAGCAGTGAGGGCCCCTCCACCTCCATCCTTCTGCCGCCTCGCAGCAGAGCCCTGCGGGGCCTGGGTTTTCATGTGATTTTGGATAATAAAGTGTCTGTGGCGTGCGGTTTTACCTGCGGCCTCTCCGTAGGGCTGAGGTGGGATGAGCTGCTGGCTGGCAACGCTAGACACGGGGCCCTGGCCAGACGGTGCTCGGTGGGCAGCCTCAAGCTCTGACTACGGCATGAGGCCTTCAGTGATTTCGTGCGGTGCCCACAGTGGCCTAGCAACAGTAGGTGGTTATGTCCCCACTTTGCAAAGGAGGCGCAGTGAGGCTCTGCTAGCGAGCTAGGCGGGGCTGTGTCCGGAGAGCCCTGGAGCCGGAGGAGGAGTTTGATCACACACACACACACACACACACACACACACAATGGCCTCCTGAGTTCAGGAGAGGGAGCCAGCAGGCAGCTGCAGCAGTGTGGGCTGGGATTGGAGCCTGGCAAGGTGGGAAGTGGGACCCCTGAGTGGAACCCACAGTAAACATTAGGCCAGGTGCTGGTATGCCTTTTGCTCCTGGCAGGGGTGAAAGCAGTGCTGTAGAGGAAAGCATCCTCATGTTAACCCATCCGCTGCCTTGGTGTGGATTCCAACTCCCAGCGCCCCTAGAGGACAGAGTGGAAGTGCACACAGGGTCTCCAAGGCTGTCAGTCTTCATGGAAGCGAAGCCCAAGCCACACCCACTGCCGTGGAGTCCATTTTGACCCACAGCGCCCCTAGAGGACAGAGTGGAACTGCCCCACAGGGTCTCAAGGCTGTCAGTCTTCAGGGAAGCAAAGCCCAAACCACACCCACTGCCTGGAGTCCATTCTGACCCACAGCGCCCCTAGAGGACAGAGTGGAACT
>NW_006922300.1:156300-158142 GCF_000298275.1 Orycteropus afer afer | reverse complement strand
GAGGCAGTATCACTACGGAAGTAGGATTGCCCAACCTTCCTTCCGAGGAGTGGCTAGTGGGTTTGAACCGCCAGCCGTCTGGTTAGCAGTCAAGTGCCTTAGCCACTATGCTACCAGAGCTCCTATGGATGTCTAGTGGGTTCGAACCACTGACCTTTTGATTACCTGCTGAAAGCCTTAACCACGGGGCCATCAGAGCTCCTTCCTCATTTTAGGTCCTTGCTTTTCTCCAAGCTGAGATCGACCACTCATGAGAAAACAGGCCCCAGTATGGGAGTCAGGAGGGCCAGTGACAAGTTGGAACCCTGGGGGACTACTGACATTGACATTAGCAGACACAGTTATTAGAAAGCACCATAGAAGTGTGTAAGGAATAGGATGTTAGGTGCCGTGCAGTTGAGGCCTGCTCATAGTGACCCCAGGTGCAACAGAACGAAACCCTGCCCGGTCCTGTGCCAGCCTCACAATCCTTGCTGTACCTGAGCCCGGCACCACAGCCACTGTGTCAGTCCATCCTGTTGAGGGCCTTCCCCCTTTTTGCTCTCTACTTACTGAAAAATAAAATAAAATAAAAACCAAACTCACTGCGGTCAGGTTGGATCTGACTCATAGCGACCCCTCCATGGGTTTCCAAGGTGGTCTGTCTGCGGAAGTAGGTTGTCCAATCTTCCTTCTGGGGAGTGACTGGTGGGTTTGAACTGCAGTGTTTCATTGCTATTCATAAGGTTTTCAGTGGCCAATTTTTTCAGCAGTGGCTGGCCTCTTCCTTCCGAGTCTGTCTCAGTCTGGAAGCTCCGCTGAACCTGTCCGCCGCGGGCGACCCTGCTGGTGTTTGAAGCACTGGTGGCATAGCTACCAGCCTCACAGCAACACACCAGCCACATGGGACAGACAGACAGACAAGTGGTGGAAGGAAAACTATGGAGCCACAAAAACCAGGAAGGAAAGAAGACTTTAAAATGACCAGGATTGCAATTGCGTCTGGGTCTATACTTATTTCAAAATGAACATAGACAAAAATGACCAGGAGAACAAAAGAAATGACTTGGAGTAAAGAAAAGAAACACTTGTAATTAATATGGGTAGAAACAGACTGCTGGCTAGTTTGTACTTATGAAGTAAAATGTAACGTGAACAAATGGAACATTGTATCAAGTTGGTGCCCTCTCACAGTGACTCTACACATCCAACAGAAAGAAACACTGCCTGGTCCTGCAACATCCTCACTGTCCCTGCTGTGCTTAAGCCCATGGTCACAGCCACTGTACCAGTCCATGAGCAAATGAACATTGAACATGTATCACAAGGTATAAAATTGCAGTTCTTCGGGAAATGTAATGTGCTTTTCAAGCAGATAGAAAATAAATACTTGACAAAGGGGTGTTCCATTTTAGTTCCTAAGTGCTAGTAAACTAACCAGCAGTTTGTTTCTACTTATATTAATTACAAGTGTTTCTTTTCTTTCACCCAAGTGATTTATTTTGTTGTCCTGGTCGGCATAGTGCCTTAGGCATCTGACTGCTAACCAGAAGACTGGCGGTTCAAACCCACCAGCCACTCCTCGGAAGGCAGACTGGGCAATCTACCACAGAGATACTGCCTCAAAAAAGCCAAGGAAGGGTCGCTATGAGTCAGAACTGACTCAAAGGCAGTGAGTTGAGCTATGTACATATGTTCTAGTTCCCTAGTGCCACTCCACAAGAACATACCACAAATGGGATGGCTTGAAGAAACAGTTTATTCTCTTACAGTTTGCAGGGCTTCAGCTCTGCCTCCTGCTCCCGGCCCACTGGAGCTAGAGGCTTTTCTTCACTCAGACAGCTGCTGGCTGCTGAGGCTGAC
>NW_006922300.1:150916-154980 GCF_000298275.1 Orycteropus afer afer | reverse complement strand
CTCACTCAAGGATGTGATCCCATCTTCTGACATCATCCCTCTGTCTCCCTCTCCCTCTAAGGTGAATTTTGAGAAAGACAATCCTATGTCTCATGTTCACTTCTTTACACTGAGATTGTTCTTGTCAAAGTCGCCAGTTATCGCGAATTCAAAAAAGTATTCTGTCCTCTTCTTACCTGCCCTTTGGGTATGTGATACTGTCGTTGGTAATAATCAGGCCCTTGCAATCATGCTTCTTCCCAGGTGTCCCCCCACCTCTTTGGAAGTTTTCACTCAGATTTTTTTTCTGGACCCTTCTCCTCCCTGCCTGTGGTAGGTGCTGGTGGTCCTCTGTAGTCTGTCCCCGACCCCCTTCTTTCCTCCCTTTATGTGGTGGCATGGACCTCTCACTACATGTGCATCAGAAAGGGTCCATCTGCAAGAAACAGAAACCACTCTAGCAATTTGAAGCAGATAGACGTTTAAAACAGGGTAGGGTGAACACTTGCTGGAAGCAATGCCGTGGTGGACAGGCTACAGAGGAGCTTCTAGATGAAGACATACGAGGAAGAAGTCCTGGTTATCTATTTCTAAAAAATAAGTGACCAATGAAGACTGTCTGAATAGCAGCGGAACGTAACCTGCCGTAGTGCCAGAAGCTGAGCCCCTCAGGTCAGAAGGCACTCACAATATGACATACCACATTATGTCTCCTCAGTAGAGTCGACCTTGATGACCTGCATGGAGTAAAACTTTGGGATCTTCATTTGCTAATGAGACCTGACTCAAAATGAGAAGAAACAGCTGCAAACTTTCATTAATAATCAGAACGTGGGATGTACACAGCATGAATCTAGGAAAAGTGGAAGTCATAAAGAATGAAATGGAATGCATAAAGATCAGTATCCAAGGCATTAGTGAGCTGAAATGAACTGGTTTTGGCCATTTTGAATCAGACAATCACATGGTCTATGATGCAGGGAACGACACATTGGAGAGGAATGGCATCACATTCATTGTCAGAAAGACCATTTCAAGATCTGTCCTGAAGCACAATGCTGTTAGTGATAGGATAATATTCATAAGCCTATAAGGAAGACCAGTTAATATGACTATTATTCAAATTTATGCACCAACCACTGATGTCAAAGATGAAGAAATTGAAGATTTTTAGCAAGTTCTGCAATCTAAAGTTGCTCAAACATGCAATCAAGATGTATTATTACTGGTGATTGGAACGCAAACGTTGGAAACAAAGAAGGAGGATCAGTAGTTGATGCTGGAGACAGAGTGAGAGGATTCTGCAAGACCAACAATCTATTCACTGCAAATACCTTTTTTCAACAACTGCTTGAAAAATTTCCTTTAGAAGGATCAGCACAACGCTGGTCCCTATGAAGCAGAGAGTGAAGATGTCCCAAATGTTCTGCTTTTCCAGACTTCTGAACCACCCTATCCCCTCTAACATCGACTCCTCCTCTTCCCTTCAGTACTCCCCCTCCTGTCTGTCTGTTGTTGTTGTTGTTATGTGCCATCGAGTCGGCCCCGACTCCTAGCGACCCCTCCTTGGGTTTCCGAGGCAGTATCACTACGGAAGTAGGATTGCCCAACCTTCCTTCCAAGGAGTGGCTGGTGGGTATGAACCGCCAGCCTTCTGGTTAGCAGTCCGGTGCCTTAGGCACTATGCTACCAGAGCTCCTACTGTCTAGGGTTCCCTAATTCACGGCACCATGTCACAGATCTCAGGGAACACTAAGGCAAAGGCTCCTTCAGTGGTGGAAGCCGACAGGTCCCAAACCCGTGGGTCAGGTGCTAATCTGGAGGATTCTCCCCACTCACGTGCTTGCAGGGGCTGACGACAGGCTGCTGTCTCCAATCCTGAGAATTAGAGGTCAGATGATGACAAACAAGATGCAGGACCCGGAGCAAGAGAGAACTTTGCCAGACATTCATGTATATTAGATGCAGGCCATACCCTCAAGGAAAGTAAGGGTGGTAGACTTGAGTCACACCCTCTAGTAAGGCAGTGACTCAAGATACATCCCACCCTAATTTTGTCTCACTGACATAACAGACAGCTTGCTCCAAAATGGGACCATAACCATAGGCAGAGAGGCTAGGGTGTACATTACCAAATGGAAGATTAGACCTGGAAGGGCCATCTTACGTCATTCACTGGACTGCAACAACACGAACGGTGGCTATTGACATGGACTCCCCCAGATGGAATACACAGGAATCAGATTCACTACATCTGTGGAAAGAGGCGATGGAGAAGCTCAATGTCATCAGTCAAAACAAGGCCAGGAGCTGACTGTGGAGCAGACCGTCAACTGCTCATATACAAGTTCAACTTGAAGTTGAAGACAATTAAAACAAGTCCATGAGAGCCAAACTATGATCTTGAGTATATTTCACCCTAATTTAGAGACCATCTCAAGAACAGATTTCATGCAATGAACACCAATCAAGAACATCATCCATGAAGAAAGCAAATATGTCATTAAAAAGACAGGAAAGAAAGAAAGACCAAAATGGATGTCAGAAGAGAGACTCTGAAACTTGCCCTTGAACTGAGAGGAGCTAAAGTGAATGGAAGAAATGACAAGATAAAAGACCTGAATGGAAGATTTCAAAGAGCAGCTCGAGCAGACAAAGCCAATAACTATAATGAAATGTGCAAAGACCTGGAGTTTGAAAACCAAAAGGGAAGAACACACTCGGCATTTCTCAAGCTGAAAGAACTGAAGAGGAAATTTAAGCCTTGAGTGGGAATATTGAAAGAGTCTATGGGAAAATATTGAATTATGCAGGAACCATCAAAAGAAGATGGAAGGAATATATAGTCACTGTACCAAAAAGAATTGGTTGATGTTCATCCATTTCAGGAGGTAGTGTATGATCAAGAACCAATGGTATTGGAGGAAGAAGTCAAAGCTGCACTGAAGGAATTGGTGAAGAACAAGGCTCCAGGAATTGATGGAACACCCACTGAGATGCTTCAACAAACAGGTGCCCTGCTGGAGGCACTCATTCACTCACAGTTATGCCAAGAGATTTGGAAGACAGCATCCTGGCCAATTGACTGGAAGAGACCCATGTTTGCACCCATTCCAAAGAAAGGTGATCCCACAGAATGTGGAAATTATCAAAGCACATCATTACTATCATGCACAAGTAAAATCTCTCTCTCTTTTTTAAATTGTGATTTGGGTGAAAGTTTACAGAGCAAATTCACTTTCCATACAGCAGTTCACATACATTTTGTCTCATGACATTGACCACAATTTACTCCAATGCAACAGCATCCCTCCCATTTCCTCCCAAGAGTTACCTCTTCCCTGTGTCCATCCCTCCATGCACTCCTGCCCCCTGAGCTTCTCCCTGTGCATACACAGCCCTTCTGTTCTCCCATGATTGTTCTCTCCAAGGAGTGAATCTACACCAGGTAAATGTTCAACTCATAGGCCTGTCTTTTGTTGGGCTGGAAGCCACAGGAGTGGGTTCAATTCCAGACCTGAAGGGCAGCTAGGGACCACAGTCTCAGTGGTTCCACCAGGCTCTATCAGACCAGCAAACCTGGTCCCTGCTTTTTTTTCCCCAAATGATTTTGAGTTTTCTCCACATTGTTCTCCCTCTTTATCCAGGATCTCCTACACAGATCCCCCTCCGAGTGGTTAACAGTGATAGCCGGGCACCATCTAGTTCTGGTTTCATAGTCACGTAGGCTGTGGATCACATGGTGTACCAGTAGCTTGAAATAACTGTTTCCACGAATCTTTGGTTTTCCTCATTCTTCTTTGCTCTGGATGAGGAGAGACCCATCGTTGCATCTAGATGGCTGCTTGCAAGTTTTTAAGATCTCAGTTGCTACTCGCCAAAGTAGGAGGTGGAACGATGTTTTGTGTAGTATGTTATGCCAATTGAGCTTGATGTCCCCTGCGACTATGGTCCCGAGCCCACAGGTCCAACTACTCACTCCCTCTGGGTAGCTGGCTGTAGCCAAGAAGTGACTACAACCTTGTACCTTGTCAGCTATACTATACCCCTGGGAATTCTTTCTTTCTTTCTTTCTTTTTTTTTTA
>NW_006922300.1:142100-144520 GCF_000298275.1 Orycteropus afer afer | reverse complement strand
CCAAGGAGGGGTCACTATGAGTCGGGGCCGACTCGATGGCAAATAACAACAACAACAACATTCAGTCTGTATGCTGAGCAAATAATCTGAGAAGCTGCACCATATGAAGAAGAATATGGTGTCAGGATTGGAGGAAGACTCATGTGGTGGTTAAGTCTGTGTGTCAACTTGGCTGGGCCTGGTTGAGTGGCTGGGCAGCTGGATGTAGTTATTCCCCATGATGAGACTAGTGATCAACTGCATGGTGGAATCTACTGTGAGCAGCTGAGTAGCTGCGCTAGGAATGTGGTCTGCTTCCTGTACATAAGGAGCAGCCTTGGGGAATGGTCTCTACCTTATGGCATGCTTGGACCCTGCATGTAGCCATGTCATTGTTCAGCAGCCTGCCATGCTCTGCCAACCTTGGAACTTTCAGTGGACTTGAATCAATGGCCTGTCATGTGGTTTGGTAACATTGGGACTGTGCCATTTTATTTGTCAACCTTGGGCTTGTTAGCCTCAGCAGTCAGCAGCTGCCTGAGTGAAAAGATGCCTCTAGCTTCAGTGGGCCAGGAGCAAGAGGCAGAGCTGAAGCCCAAGGTTGAGGGGCTTTCACTCAGCCCCTAGAGCCTGGCACTTTGAACTCGGACTTAAAGCCTCTAAACTGTACGAGAATAAGCTCCTGTTTGTTAAAGCCATCCCATTTGTGGTATCTTCTTTTACCTTGGCACCAGGTAACCGAAACAACTCATTAACAACCTGTGATATGCATATGACACAATTTTGCTTGCTGAATGTGAGGATGACTTGTAGCACTTACTGATGAAGATGGAAGAGTACAGCCTGCAGTATGGATTACACCTCAACATAAAGAAAACAAAAATCCTCACAACTGGGCCAATAAAAGCTTCATGGTAGATGGAGGAAAGATGGAAGTTGTGAAGGAATTCGTATTAATTGGTTCTGCAATCAACACCAATGGAAGCAGCAGTCAGGACATCAGATGATGTATTGCACTGGGCAAATCTGTAGCAAAAGACTTCTTTCAAGTGCTGAAGAGCAAAGATGTCTCCTTGAAGACTAAGGTGTGCCTGACCCACGCCATGGTGTTTTCAATCTCCTCTTATGCATGTGAGAGCTGGACAATGAATAAGGAAACCAAAGAAGAGTAGATGCTTTTGGGTTGTGGTGTTGGAGAAGAATGCTAAGAGTATCATTTTCTGCTAAAAGCGTAATCGGATGAGCAGATTAGAATTTCTGGGAGATGAATGTGTGTTCTGAGTTCCACATTAATCTTGTTCTATTTAAACAGTGCCTTACTCTGTTCCTTGTAGCCATAATCATATAAGAATCCTGTCCCTGTAACCACATTCCTAAGATCATAAAACCAAGACAGGAACAGCTCACAGGACAGGGCAATTGCATTCATTAGATCATGATGCTAAGGAAGAAACACTGCAAAAGAAATGACGCAAATATCAATTCGCTATTTAAATGGCCTTTCTTGAGCTGGCTTCCAGCTCACTGTCTGTGGCCGGCGTTCACCAGTTTCAGAGCCTGTGGACCCTTGCCCTCCTTTGCCACCTGATGAAGTCAGATGGCCAATCTCAGACGAGACCGAGACTCGAGTCGAGGGCCAAAGCAGACTGCACACGCACCCAGCCTGAGGAAGCTGAGGAGTACCTGCTTTTGAAATCAAACCACGGCCTTCAAAAGACTACTGTATCACAGGGGCCATCGAGCTCGACTGGCACAACATACCACACAAAACACTGTTCCACCTCCTGCTTTGCTGAGTAGCTACAGGGATCTTCAAAGCTTGCAAGCAGCCATCTAGATGCAACGATGGGTCTCTCCTCGTCCAGAGCAAAGAAGAATGAAGAAATCCAAAATTCATGGAAACTATTAGTCTTTGTGACTGGTACACCATGCAATCTGCAGCCTATACGACTATGAGACCAGAAGAACTAGATGGTGCCCGGCTACCAATGTCATCCACTCAGAAGGGGATCTATGTAGGAGATCCTGGATAGAGAGGGAGAACAATGTGGAACAAAACTCAAAATCATTTGGGAAAAAAAAGGGGGGAGACCAGGTTTGCTGGTCCGATAGAGCCTGGTGGAACCACTGAGACTGTGGCCCCTAGCTGCCCTTCAGGTCTGGAATTCAACCCACACCTGTGGCTTCCAGTCAAACAAAAGACACACATGTGAGTTGAACATGTACCTGAGGTAGATACACTCCTTGGAGAGAACAATCATGAGAGAAAGAAGGGCTGTGTGTGCACAGGGAGACAGCTCAGGGGCCAGGAGTGCATGGAGGGATGGACACAGGGAAGAGGTAACTATCGGGAGGAAGTGGGAGGGGAGCTGTTGCATTGGGGTAAATTATAGTCAATGTCATGAGACAACGTGTGTGTGAACTGCTGTATGGAAAGTGAA
>NW_006922300.1:132616-141265 GCF_000298275.1 Orycteropus afer afer | reverse complement strand
GCCATCGAGTCGGCCCCGACTCATAGCGACCCCTCCTTGGGTTTCCGAGGCAGTATCACTACGGAAGTAGGAATGCCCAACCTTCCTTCCGAGGAATGGCTGGTGGGTTTGAACCACCAGCCTTCTGGTTAGCAGTCAAGTGCCTTAGGCACTATGCTAATAACATAAAGAAAACAAAAATCCTCAGAACTGGACCAATAAGCAACATCATGAAAAACGGAGAAAAGATTGAAGTTGCCAAGAATTTCATTTTGCTTCGATCTACAATCAATGCCCACGGAAGCAGGAATCAAGAAATCAGACGTCATATTGCACTGGGAAATAACCTGCTGTAATAAACCTCTATAAAGTGTTAAAAAGCAAAGATGCCACTGTGAAGATTAAGGTGCACTTGGCCTTTTCAATCACCTCAGATCCAGGGGAAACCTGGATAATGAATAAGGAAAACTGAAGAAGAACTGATGCCTTTGAATGATGGTGTTGGCAAAGACTATTGACTATCCCACGGACTGCCAGAAGAATGAGGAAATCTGTCTCGGAAGAAGTACAACCAGAATGTTCCCAGAAAAGAGAATGGCGAGACTTCGGCTTTGCATTGGCATGTGATCAGGAGGGACCAGTAATGCTTGGTAACGTGCAGGATCAGTGATAAAGGGGAAGACCCGCAACGAGATGGACTGACACAGTGACTGTGAGGCCGGCGCAGGACTGGGCAGTGTTTCGTTCTGTTGTCCAGAGGAGTCGGTAGCAGCCAGAACAGACTCCAGGGCACCTGCAACAACCAGCAGGGAGACCGCGTGCGCGGTGAGGAGGTCTGTGGAGCAGGGCCCGCCCCGCCCCTTTTCGCCCGCCCCCTCTAGCTCCTCCCCCTCTAACCCCGCAGCTGCTTGCCCCAAACCTCCTGGGTCTTCCGGTCCTGCCTGCAGCGGGCGGCGGCCGGCGGGCGGTGGGAACCGGCAGAGGTCGACCACGCCCTCTTTCCACTCGAAGTGTGAGGGCCTGGGTCGCACAGCCAACCATTGAAGTGGAGCGGCCCTGAGTGGCATTAGCTTTGTCCAATCATCTGCGGGTCTGGAGGGAAGGACTGCACCCGAGCCAATGGCAGCGCGGGGCGGAGCTCGGGCGGGAGCGGAGGTCATCTGATCACGGCGGCGGCGGCAGCGGCAGTTGGGGCAGTACAGGCTGAGGCTATGATGGCGGCGGCGGTAGTTTGGGTGCGGGCGGGGCCGCGGCGGGCCCCGGCGCTCTGGCAGATGCGGTGGCTGTCGCTGTTGTTGGCAGCGACGGTGGCAGCGGAGCAGCAGGTGCCGCTGGTGCTGTGGTCGAGTGACCGGTGAGCGGGGTGGGCCAGGGCCGGCTCCAGGGGTTGCAGGGCCTGCGGTCAGACCAGGGCGCGCTCACCCGTCTGGCCTCGGCGCGGGGAGGCGAGGCCCAGGGGCACTGTCCCTTGTAGGAGAGCCGCAGCGAGTCCCGCAGCCTTTGAGCTCCTGCCCTGCTGGCCGAGCTCCAGGCCCCATGCGCGACCTGGGAGCTGAGCGCCTATGGACTTCAGCTCTTAAGCCAGGCACACTCTCTTCCGTGACAGGGACCTGTGGGCTCCTGCGGCTGACACTCACGAGGGTCACATCACCAGCGACATGCAGCTCTCTACCTACTTGGACCCCGCCCTGGAGCTGGGCCCCCGGAACGTGCTGCTGTTCCTGCAGGACAAGGTTTGCCACCCAGGCCCCCTGCCCGCTTCTGCCCATTCCCCACGGGAAGCTTCTGACCTTGTCCCGACTGGGGAGGGAGGGGTGGTGCACCTGTGTGGAAGGCCTGTAGGACAAGCTTCTGTGGGGAAGGTGGGGGCAGCTGACACTGCCCTGATTGGGAAAGAGAAGGGCCACATGCGTACTCAGTAGCAAGAGCTTCCCTGGGCCGCCCTACCCGCTCCATGCTTGGGATCCCCGTCCCAGTTAGACACATACGAAGACTGATGCTCATGGGGGTGGGCAAGTGGCTTGCCCAAGGTCACACAGCTAAATGGGTGGCAGAGTCAGGAGCGTCACTGAAATGATGATAATAGGGACGCTTCCTGGGCACTGTGTGAAGTTGATCTTGAAGTCAGGATCGTGATGTCATTGCCAAGGAGTGCAGGGGCAGTGATTGCTCAAGTCACCAGAGTTGGTTCCAGCCTGAGAACACTGGACCTCAGCAGTCTGTGCTCGTAGTGAGCAGTTGTCTCTTGCAGGCCCCCTGGCCTCCACGTGGGCACAGACCTAGGATTAGTGGCTAGGAGCCTGGCCTTCACCTTTCCTTGTCTTTGGAGCTCTTTTCCCTTGCGGGCTCGTGCTGGTGTCCAGTGGGTAGCTGATGGTGGGCATGCTGACCCAGTCTCCTCAGGTGCAGTACACAGTGCAGTCAGACTTGAGGTCGGGCTCGTCCAACCACTTAGCAGCCTTTGCACAGACATAGTTATCTTTGTGAACTCAAGACCCCACCTACACTAAACGGTTCTGAGGAGTAATCTTATAAACCACGTGCAACGTCTGGCAGGGGTCTCTTGTCTTCTGCTCTCTGGTCTTCCTTTCATTCATTGATTCCTGTGCCAAGGTGGAGTGCCTGCTGTGGACTGGATGTTGGTAAGTGTTTGGGATATACCTACTACCATCCAGCCAATTAGGACTCACAGCGCCCCTCGAGGATGGAGTAGAACTGCCCCAGAGGGTCTGCAAGGCTGTCAGTCTTTACGGAAGCAGACTGCCTCATCTTTCTCTCTCAGAACAGCTCGTGGGCTTGAAGGACTGACCTTGTGGGTAGCAGCTGAATGCTTTAACCACTGTGCTGTCCGAGCTCCTTTTTGGGGATATAGCAGTGAGCAAAATAAGCCAACCTCTACCATCAGGAAGCTGATACTCTTCGTGGGGGTTGGCGACCGGTAGTTGTGCAGTGGGTATACGATACAGTGTCAGGGCCACATTCTTTACAGGGGCAGGAGGCTGGCTGAGTGGACCTAGTGACGGAGGATGCGGTTCCACATCAAGGTGGTCAGCCAGGGCGTCTCTGAGGCAGCCGCGTGGTTGTGAGGGAAGGGCCCCGCAGGCAGAGGGAACAGCAGGCACAAAGGCTGAGGGCCGGGAGTGCTCCAGGTGAGCACTGCCAAGAGCCGTTGTGGCTGGAGTGCAGTGGGCGGGGGTAGGAGCCAGGAGACGGCTGCGGAAGGTTGGCTGGCATCCTCAGTGCTGTGGGCAGGAAGCCCTTGCCGGTTTCTGGGGGAAGTTGCCTGATGTCTTGATGAAGGGAAGCACAAGAGACGCTGCCCCAGGCCGGTTCTCTGGTGCTTCCGAAGGAGAGTCTAGGCCCCCAGAGGTTAGCTTGCTGCCTGAGGGCGGGGAGGCTGGGCAGGTGTGTGTACTAAACAGAAGGCAGTTGGGGAAGCTGAGTAAGACCTCTTGGCTGGAGGAAGCCGGCCTGGGCTGGGCTGGGTGGGCTTTGAAGGACATCGGCAGGTTGTGGAGGCCGCAGCTCGGCCCCGGGGTGCTGGGGCCTGGGGAGCGGCCGCTCGCATGTTGGAGAGTACCACCTCCCGTACAGGTGGGGCAGGGAGCTGGCAGGCCCTTTGGAAAAGGTCCCAGTGCAGCCGGCACCTGGGGCCTCTCCGACCCCATAGCCAGGCCTTCTGTGGAGCCCTTTCAGCAGGGTGCTTGGCGCCCCTCCCTGGCCCCTCCCCAGCTTCCTTCTTCCCTACCAAGTTCCTCTTGTGCCTCTTCGAGAGAGGTGGCTGACTCTGACTGGTGACCACCAGCCTGCTGTCAGCACAGATTTCCCCCAACCCCGTGACTGACCGGGCGAGCGCCTGAGTGTGCTGGGGGAGGAGAACCTCCCCCCCCCCTCTGCTCTTGCTACCGGCCCCAGGCCTCCTCTGAACGAGGGCTGACGGGCCTGGCCCTGGCTGCCCTGGCCTCAGGAGGCTGTCTTGCCCTGCTTCCCCCTAGCTGAGCCTTGAGGACTTCACCGCCTACGGTGGGGTGTTTGGCAACAAGCAGGACAGCGCCTTTTCGAACCTGGAGGTAGGAGCCCTGGGTGTGGGGCCCAGCACTGTGCACCCTGCCCCCAGCACCATACGAACTCTGCCATTAAGAACGAGACTCTGGCTCTGGGATCCACTGGCCGGGGTCCTGAGTGTTGGGTGGGATGTGGGGTGGGTTTAAGACCCCTGAGGGGCTGGGCCTTGCCCAAGGAGAACTGCTGGAGAGGCGGTGAACCTCGACCTTGAGCAGCCACTGGTCTCCCACTAACGGTGCCTTCTGTCCTCTCACCCCCAGAATGCCCTGACCCTGGCCCCCTCCTCGCTGGTGCTCCCCGCGGTTGACCGGTATGCCGTCAGCACCCTGAGCACGTACCTGCAGGAGAAGCTTGGGGCCAGTCCCCTGCACGTGGACCTGGCCACACTGCGGGAGCTGAAGCTCAATGCCAGCCTCCCAGCCTTGCTGCTCATCAGGCTGCCCTACACGGCCAGGTACGGGCCAGTAGACCCTGTGGGGCCAGAGAGCAGGGCGGTGCCGTGCGACCCGAGGAGCCAGGCCTTCTGTGGAGCCCTTCCAGAACATGCCTGTGTGGTCAGAGGAGTGAGGGGTTGTGGTGGGGGCACGGAGCCTGGCTCCTGTGAGGGTTTCGGTGAGCCCCTGGTGGGGGTGGGGCATGCGGGCTCAGGGAGCAGGGAGAGAGAGGGAAGCATGGTGAGCCAGCACTCGCAAGCCTTGACCTGGAGTGCAGGCTGCTGACTGGTGGGAGGCCGGAGGGGTGGAGGGGTGGCAGGCGTGGGGTGGGGGTTTACACTTGAGGGCCAGGGCTGCCTCCAGGAGGGCACTGACGCTCCGTCTCTTTGATAGCTCTGGCCTGATGGCTCCTAGGGAAGTCCTCACAGGCAATGGTAAGTGGCATCGGGGACATGCTCCCTTACCTGATCTTACCCCCCATCCTCATCCACCTTTGTGACGTAGCTGGGGCCTTGACCCCAAAGAGCCTGTGGACTCCTTGGCCTCCTCCATGAAGTGGCCATCACAGAGCCAATGAGCTGGCCAAGCAGCCAGGGCTCTGTGTGACGTGGTGGCACGGTGCTGGGGGCCTTGTGCGGGAATCTACCCAAGTAAATCCAAGGCTTTGGGATGTGATAGACCAGCGGCATGTCCAAACCCAATGTGGGGAACTTGGCTTTTGCCACGAAGGCCGGCTCTCCCCGAGGAGAGGTGGTCGGGCCGACCGTGGCGGCTCCGTAGGGCTTCCAGTGGCTGGTGTTTGGAGGGTTGCCAGGTCTTTCCTCTGAGGTGCCTCTGGGTAGACGCGACCTGCCGGCCTTTTGGTTAGCAGCAAGTGCTTATTCATTTGCACACCCCAGGGATTGTGTGGGGACCTCACATGGATGGAGGTGGGGCTACTTGTGGCCATCTCTCTATGCATCTGCAGCCCAAACCTTATCCGTAGTGCTGTGTCCACGTCCGCGTTTCCAGACCCACGCCCATCTCTCTTTCCCTCTTCGTGTCCCTCATCTTTGTATTTTCTCATTTCTCTTTGTCCCAGCTTGTCATTGGGGAATCGGTGACTAAGGCTCCTGGGCGGCTGGCTGGGGGCGGGATAAGAGGCAGCCGCTGGGAGGCCAGCTTGTTGCTAGCCAGGACAGACGTCAGGCGAAGGCTGATGGGGCCCGTTCTTGGCAGGGGTTTCAGAATAAGCTAGTTGTGGCAGGGGCTTCACAGCGGGGACGTTGGCTAGGCCCATTGAGGCAAGTGCTCTAGCTGCGTGTCATCAGCACGTGACGCAGCTCGGTGCTCTCTCACTCAGACGAGGTCATCGGACAGGTGCTGAGCACCCTTGCGTCGGAGGACGTCCCGTACACGGCAGCCCTCACAGCAGTCCGCCCTTCCAGGGTACGTGCGGGCTATGGGCTGGGGAGCACTGGGGTCAGCGGTGAACTGCGGTTGTTTATATGAAAACGGGCCAAGCGCTTCCTGAGGTTGAGAAGTTAGGGGTGCCACACAGGCTGGCGGCTGCCTGGGGAGGGCTTCTTGCAGGA
Source organism: Orycteropus afer afer (assembly GCF_000298275.1). Classification (NCBI taxonomy): domain Eukaryota; kingdom Metazoa; phylum Chordata; class Mammalia; order Tubulidentata; family Orycteropodidae; genus Orycteropus; species Orycteropus afer. Next base: position 135,213 of record NW_006922300.1, on the reverse strand, counting down.
AGGACTTTGCGTCTGGCCCGTGGGTGTTCATGTGGCAAAGAGGATTGCCCTGGGGGGTAGGCAGCGTAGGGCAAGTGCTTTGGAGCTTGGGTCCTGGGTGCTGGTGAGAAGGCTTACTGGCTGTTTCCACAGGTGGCCCGGGATGCAGCCATGGTGTCTGGGGGGCTAGGTCGGCAGCTTCTAGAAAAAACAACGCCGGCAGCCGTGCCTCACCCCCCTGTGAGCTACAATGACACGGCCCCCCGGATCCTGCTCTGGGCCCAGAACTTCTCTGTGGCTTACCAGGAGCAGTGGGAGGACCTGACCTCCCTCACCTTCGGCGTCCAGGAGCTTAACCTGACTGGCTCCTTCTGGAACAACTCTGCTGCCATGTAAGGGTGCACAGGCAGGGGAGAAGCTTGGCTTCGAGTGATGGTCCCACCCCATGGGTCAGGGGCGGTGGGGATGGTGTGCTCTTGCAGGGGAGGTCATTGTGGCACGTGAAATGTCAGGGGTAGGGGAGCTGCTCAGACTTCTGCCTTCCCCACGCTTTCTGCATACCTCATGGTCACCAGGGAGCTTGGCACCTCCCCCAGAGCAGAACCGTGTGGACCGAACATCAGTCATTACCAGGCCGGTGCCCGCTCTCAGGCTCCTCTGCCCGTGTGGCCCCATTTGCTGTCAGGCCCCAAACCCAACCCAGGCAGCTCAGCAGGCCACACATGTACCTGAAAGAAGAACCAGTGGCCTCTGAGTCCTGAGCTGGAGCTGGGGGGTCTGGCTTGAAGTTCATGGCTGAGTTGCGGTGCACCTGGGGAAACATTCTGCCCTGGGGCAGCCTAGGTAGGGCGGACCCCAGAAACTCAGTTCTTGAAGGCAGTCAAGGCCCTTCCCAGAGCCTGACCACCCACCTTTTCCTCCAACCCCACAGACTGGCGCTGACCTACGAGCAACTGTTTGGTACCACGGTGACTTTCAAGTGAGTGCTGGGGACAGCCACCCGGGGCAGGCTGGCCCGTGGCTCCAGTTTCCCTCCCAGGCCTGACTGCCTCTGCTGTCCGCCGCCAGGTTCATTTTGGCTAACAGCTTCTACTCCGTGTCTGCCCGGCACTGGTTCACCATGGAGCGCCTTGAGATCCATAGCAACGGCTCTGTCACCTACTTCAATGCCTCCCAGGTCACGGGGCCCAGCATCTACTCTTTCCACTGTCAGTATGTTGTCAGTGGCACCAAGAATGACAATCTCCTCGTGCCCCACTCGCAGCCCTCTGCCTGGCAGGTGGTCCTTCGGGACTTTCAGGTACGTGGGTAGAGGGCGGAGAGAAGCCAGAAGTTTCCCTGTTCCCTCAGGCCCCCTGGCCCCAGGAGACTCGGAAGATCTGCCACCTGGGGTCCCAGCCCCTGCCTGGAGCCACGAGTCCCCCCTGACTTGTGTCGCGTCTGGCCCCAGATCCAGGCCTTCAATGTGACGGGCGAGCGTTTCTCCTATGCCAGCGACTGCGCCGGCTTCTTCTCCCCCGGCATCTGGATGGGGCTGCTCACCTCGCTTTTCCTGCTCTTCATCTTCACCTACGGCCTGCACATGATCCTCAGCCTCAAGACCATGGACCGCTTTGACGATCACAAGGGCCCTGCCATCTCTCTGACCCAGATCGTGTGACCCCTGTGCTGCTGGGGGCTGAGGGCCATGGTCGTGTCCCGGTCGCCCCTGTTCCACCTCTGGTCCCCCTGGACTGGAGGGCTGCAGGCTGGCCTCCCCTCTTGCTCCATAGCATGAAGCCCAAGCTCCCCTCTTCTCTTCTACCCCTAGGGGCCCAACAAGATGTACATACTCTGCATAGATTCAGTCATGGGAGGCGAGGCACACATTCTAGGGACCCCTCCTTCCCCTTTCTCCTTATTTATTCTTCTCTCCACTACCCCCCTTGCTGTTGATAGTGCTTTTGTGTCGCAAATGCCCTTTCCTGAGCTTTCCATGGCTCCCTGCAGCAGCCTGTCAGTTTTGCTGGGGCTGGAAGTACTATTTATGTGTCCTGCCTGGCTGTCATTATTTGATCATTTTTTTTTTTGGTGGTGATGTGCTAAAAGGAAGCAGTACCATAGGGTTTGTTTCTGTGGTCTGAGGAGGGCACCTCCATGTCAGGTGGGTTGGGGGTGAGCGCGGGATTTCTGGCATTTTGCCACCAGGAGTGCCCGGAGGAGTCTGGGGCACTCGTTTCCTTCCTAATAAATAAAAACGGGCCATCGTGCATTGGACCTCCGCTTCCTCTTTTCTCCATGGGCGGAAGGAACTCTTGAGATGCTCGAGGACGAGACGGATGCAGCTGAGCCCACCCAGGGATGTAGAGACCTCGCGGGGAGGAGGGGGAAAGCGGGGGGGGGGGTAGGGCCCCGCTGTGCCAGCATCTCCAGAGGTGGTGGGAGAGGTTTTGAGGCTTTTGCCAGCTCGGCCCAGAACGGCTCAGCAGGAAGGGGGGCTCCGGGCGGTGTTGATGAGAGGAAGGGGAGAAGCTGAGTCACCGTTATGTGCAGCTCCTGGAGGGAGAGGCCGCCATTACAAAGGCTACTCGGCCCTTCCCGGGAAGCGGAAGCCTGCAGAGAGGGCGGCAGGGCGCGGT